>NC_058030.1:2226546-2450857 GCF_019176455.1 Solea senegalensis
AAAAAGTACAATTTGTAAAACTTTAGCAACAATTACTCAACAATATCTGTCACCTTATTCTTCTCTTCCAGCCTTTATAGCTGTATAGCCTTTATAGCCAGTTCAGTTAGCATCAAAACTCAAAACAAACTAGTTTGTCCTATGTAGGCTACTGTAACGTGGTGCTCCAAAATGGCTGCCAATCTCTGTCTGCTCCTGATATAAAAATAAAGGGTCAATCTGAGGTGCTGCAAAAAAAAACAATAATTATAATTGTTTTAATTATAATTTAGTATAATTATTTTATCTCACACTGAACCTTTAAGAATGCTTTTTTAAGGGTCAGTTCAGGTTTTTAGAATTGCTGTGTTTCCATCCTGTATATAATGTGACGTCATACCAACAACAACAAACATCTGGCATCTTCTTCTTTTAACTCTTTACTCAGGCACGTCAAGTGCCAAAAACGTGGATTTTCTCTGTGAACTTTGGTACAGGAGCGTGACGAGTTTACAAACTTAAGTTTCCAGGTGGAAAATGCTGTCTAATCGCACGACAACACATCTAACGTAATCTTATTCTACCGTCGCATTTTTTTTTTAAGCCGCTAAAATCAGTGCCGAACTTACTGAAGCTTAAGCAGAAAAATGTTTGTGAGTGACTGTGTACCCTGACTTTAAAAGAATCTGCCCACATGATCTACTCCAGATGTTGCAGGGGTTTCAGTGAATGTGAGAGGACACATTGTAATCCCGTTCTTCAAAGAGACTCACACACTGTAGCTGTGACTCAGGAGTCAAGATGACACCTCATTCAAGGGAAAACAAACATGGTGAGTAAAGGAAACCTTACACTCGAGCTCATAAAGGCACAATTGTTGTTGAAATGATGATGAATAAGCTCCTCGAACTTCTTGATAAGTTTTGGAACATGAGCTCCTCAAGTTTAGTGAGCGCTGACTTGACGTGGTACAAAGGTCAGAGGTCTGTTATCTTTGACTGTTGTATGAGAGGCAGATTACAGCAGTCTATCACAGGGCCAACACACAAAGAATGATTCACACTCACAGTCACACATGTTGTCAATTTAGAGTCAGGATCTTTGGAGCTTACTCTACTGACTTTTGAAGCTCCAGCTGGGTCTTGAGTTTCTTCTTCGCTCCTTGCGTCAAGTCGTATTTATTCAAGTCTTCCTCTGTCAGAGCTAAAAACTGAAGAGAGAAAACAGGAAAAACGATAAACACAAGCAGACAGAAATCGACATGTCGACATGTGGATGATGGAGATCGAGATGACCCACCTCCTCCATGGTGAGCTGTTTGAAGACGGGGTAATACTTGTGGAGCCGTAGCTTGCGGAGCCAGTCCAGGATCCCGTTCTGCTCCGCTGTGTTGGGCTGAGACTGGGACGGTGGCTGGGGACGGGACTGGGAGTACGACAGGGACTGGGAATGTGAGTGGGACGGTGACTGGGGGTGGGACAGGTGGAGGGTCTGGGACTGAGTGCCACTCTGGGCAAGGAAGTGGTGTTTGGAGTGCAGCTGGGGCTGAGAGAACGAGTGCAACTGACCGAGTTGGGGATGCATCTGTGAGGCCATGCCATCGCCTCCGCCTGCCATGGAGCCCTGGCCGGGCAGGGACGGCACCACGGGGGGGAGGGAGGAGAGCTGCGGGGAGTGCTGAGGAGGCGGGATGGAGGGAGGGAGAGGGGGGAGAGGCAGGGAGGAGAGGTGAGGAGCGGAGCGCGTCAACACAGATCTTTGGGTGCTGACGACGGGCTGGACGCTGGCCACACGATACACCGCCCTGAGACAGTACAGGACAGTCAAAGACGATGAGGATGAGGAGGATGAGGAGGATGAGGATGATGATGATGATGATGATGATGTATGAGTTAAAGATTCTTACCTGTTTGCTCCTCTGTACTGAACCATACAGCCGAGATCTGTGAGAAAAACAAATGCTGTTTGAGTCCAAATAATCATTTTTAAGATGCAACACAGTGTGGACACGGACTGTTCTGCACATCAGTCACTTCCAGCCATTAGGGCTGTAACTCACTAACATTTATGTGTCAATTATTTTCTGGATTCATTGGAATAATTGTTTGGTTCGTAAAATGTCAGAAAACGTTGATCAGTTGATCCAAACCTGGAAATGATGACATTCTAAAACGTGTTGTTTTGTCCACAAACCAAAATGATTAAGTTTCTAATGATTTCTTTGTTATATGGAGCAAAGAACAACGTCATGTCACGTCGTGCTTCCGCACAGTAACGGTCCATTTCAAGCACTGGACTTCACGTGATGAACGTACCAGAGTACGTGAATGCTCTTTTGTGCAATTTTCGCTCAAAAATAAAGCAAATATAATTGAGGACAGAATCAGTGAGACAATCTATTAACAGTTTTTTCCCCAAACGTATGATTCATCCATGCATCTTCTACCGATTTATCCTCCCTGGACACATCTCACACCTACAGTCAATTTAGAGTGTCCAATTTACCTAATCCCCAAATCTGCATGTTGTTGGAAACTAGAGAACCCGGGGAAACCCACGCACACACGGGGAGAACATGCAAACTACTACAATTACATGTATGATTCACGAGGGGGGGGGACTCTGAATTTGGCCCGTTTGGGCTTTAAGAAAAAAATTGGTATTTCTTTTGTGGTATGAGGCGGTGTCGGTTATCAAAGAGTATAATCTACCTTTACACCACATACACATTTATCATTTTTTGGTCATTTATTTTAATCAGATATCATATCTTAAAAATTAGATCGAGCCCAAAATTTTTCAACTCGAGGTGATGTTTGAGCAAGCATCAAAGTAGAACAACATTTTTAATTTTTAAATAATAAACTTTTATCTATAAAATCTATTTATTTCAAAAATCCTTTTAATACAAAACTATAGTCTTTTTTCCTATGCAAAAGCTAAACTACAGATTTCTAATGGAAAGACAAAAACAAGCCAAATTAAAACAGGTTTTTTAATAAATGTTAGTTTTGGCCCGTTTAGACACAATCACATTAGCCCTCGTTCTCTGGGGGTCACACACACACACACACACACACACACACACAAATAGGTATGGACAGAAACTAAATGTACGCGCACACACAGACACACACATAGACACACACACACAGACACACCACTGCTTAAAAATATCCTACCGATGAAGTCACACTCACAGAGACGAGCCAGCACACGACTACCACGCACACACACACAAACAGAAGGTAACCACACTCTAGGCTTCCCAACACAAACATGCCACACTGAATTCCTCCACCGGACCAAAATAGACCTCACCATCCGCTCTCCCCGACACCTCCAAAACACAAACTTAAACTCCTGCCTGCAGTCTCACCTGTCTCACTTCTTCACACGCTGCAACCAGGACCCAGACCCACAGCCTTGTCCTTTCCATTAACGTCCCCCACACACACACACACACATGCTCCTCTCCCTCTGATCGCCAACCCCTACAACCGTGACATGAAATCCTTTACCTTGCCTCATGTCTTCTCCTGCTGCGTCTAAGAATAGGGACCTCTGTTTTTTATAAGCCTGCTGCTCTCCATAAAAACCTTGCGAGGCTTTATAGACTCACACACTGGTGACATGAAAACTTTCAACCTCGGGCTGCACACATTTATCAGCTGGGAAATACAGTTTGAGCGCTATTTATAGACACGCTGGTGTCACTGCTTGCCAAGATGAGCAACTTTATTTTTAAAAAGTTTTGAAGGGAAAAATTGTCTGAGAGAGAAAAGGAGAAGAAAGACAGACAGTTCCTGCCGTGTCTTCTCTGCTATAGATTGAATGTTTTAAAGGACCAGCGTGGGCCACATGGGCAGGTGTAGTGGTGAGCACTGTTGCCTCACAGGTTCACCGAGGGCCTTTCTGTGTGGAGTTTGCATGTTCTCCTCGTGTGTGTGTGTGTGTGTGTGTGTGTTCTCCGGGTTCTCCGGTTTCCTCTCACAGTTCAAAAGCACGCAGAGGTTAATAGGACACTCTGATGCTGTGTTTTCATCACGGCACGGTTCAGTGCGGTACAGCGCGGTACACTTTATCTATGGAATTTGTGTCACTATGACCAAACAACACTTTTAATTCATGCAAATGAACCACACAATGAAAATACACAAATTGCAAATAAAATATCAATTTAATTATTCAAAATGTTTGTATTTCATTTGGTTGAATTCTGGATTCTGACCATGGGCGGGGCTTGAGCCTTGAGTGACAGTCCCAGTGGACCAGAAGTAGCCGTCTGGAACTCTTTCATAACATCTCAAAAGATAATCTGACAAACTTTAGATACTTACAATCGCTTTGATTATTGCAGTTTATTTATTTATTTATATTTTTATATTATATTTATATTTCTAATGACATGTAATGTAATGTTTGCGGGGAAAACGATTTCACAGTGACTGGGAAGTGTGTCAGGGAACTACGGTGGCCTTTGCGTCCCAGAACTCTCCTCTCCTCTCTGCTGTTTCCTCCTTCATCCTTTCTGCTTAGTTAACGCATGTGTTTTATTTGGGCACAGCCATTATCGTATATTTGCGTACTAAGCGTTCGCACATCCATTTTGGCTGCTGTGGAAAAATAGTGGCCTAAAGTATTTATACATACAAAAGGCTTTTTCTAAGGCTACTTAAAGCTAGGGCTGCAACTAACGATTCTTTTCATAATCAGAATAAACTGTTAAGATTATTTTCTCCATTAATCAACTCCGTTATCAGCCCAGGAAATGATGATGATTTCCTTGAATGTCATGTGTTTAATGATTTCAATATTGTTGATGATTCATTTAGTACTCGGTTAATAATCGATTATCAAATAACCTTTGCAGCCCTACTCAAAAACAAACACTTTTTATTATACAGCAGTTACACCAGGGGTGTCAAACTCATTTTTGTTCAGGGGCCACATACAGCACAATTTGATCTCAAGCGGGCCGGACCAGTAAAAATAGCAAAATAATAGAATAATAACCTATGAACAACAAGAACCCCTTTGTTTTTTCTCCTTTGTTTTACATTTAATGAAGGATCATTTTACAAAACATGAAATTTCATGAGAAATATAAGTGCAAAATCATCCTGTGGGCCGGATTGGACCCTCTGGCGGGCCAGTTCTGGCCCCCGGGCCCTATGTTTGACACCCCTGAGTTACACACACACACAAACCTATTATGTATTAGGGTTAGCCAAAAAAAAAAAAGTCAGTGTGCCGTATTTTATTATTATTTTTTGGCTGGTCCTAATACTCCTTCGTACAAACGTGCACATATTGGTAGAATATTCACTTGCTCCTAAATGTTACACGCAGAAGTCAAAGATAAGAGTGAACTCACTAGAGCTGGAGGAAACCGAACAGGTTGGGGCCACTGGAGCAGTCGGAGGAGAAGAAGGTAAAGGAGGGAAGGAGGAGGAGGAGGGGGAGCAGCTTGGAGAGAGAGGCCTGGTGGAGGAGAAGAAGAGCTGGACACTGTGGTGCTGTAGGACATGGACAGGCAGCGTCGTCAGACACCTAAGAGTGGACGGAGAGAGACAGAATCAGACACGGAGGCGTTACCTCAACTATGTGGTGTGGATGAAAAGTAATCCAGGAATATTCTCACTATAACATCTATCACTACATGGGACTAAAATGTCTCAATGTCTCAGTGTCCGTTCATTCTTTAGAGCATTTACGAGGTCAGAGACACTGATGAACGTCTGGCTCACAATCTCTGATCCAGTTCATCCCAAAGGTGCTTGATGGGGGTTAAAGGTCAGAGCTCAGTCCAGTTCTTCAAAGTCAAACCAAGTCTTCAGAGTCCTTTGCGTTGTGCACTGGGACACAGTCATGTTGGAATAGAAAAGGGACCTCTCCTGTGTTAAGATTGTCCTTCATTGAAGATAAGGGGCCTGAGTAGTTTTTCTAATGTGTCACAGTATCTGTAGCAGGTAGAATTGGTTTGTCACCGTGAAGTAGCACCAATGCTAATATTTAGTCAAAATAAATGAGGGTAAAGGTTCTGACCTGGGGTCCAGCTCGATGGACTGAGGAAGAAACTTCTCCAACACTTCGTCAGGAAACGTTTGTGACAGCTTGAGGATAAAAAGAAAACACACATTATCTCTGTATGCTGTATTTATATCAACCATAAAACTACAGCTCTTATAAAGTACATCAAATATCAATTATTATGTTTTTTAATTATTATATTTTACTACTATTTCAACCAGGAGCCTGAAGTAAAGTGTGACCTGCGACAGCAGCTCCGTCACCTCCGCATGAGTTCGGACCACGGAGAGCACGAATCCATCTGACCAGCTCACCTGAGGGGAGGAACAAAAGGAGGCGATGAAGTGGAAAATGATAATCAGAGAAAATGCATATGTACGACGTCCTCACTCCTCACCTCAAACACGTATTCACTGGTGTCGTCAGTGTTGTGTGTCACTCCTCTCAGCACCACCCTGTCAATCACTGCAGAGAGACGAGCACACAGGATGAACCACAGCAAGGCAAATCGCAGGGGGACAAACTATGTCCCAATGTTGTCCCAATGTGGACACAGATCTGCACAAATATCAAATGAAAGTGAGAATAATTCTGTAATATTTGGAATCATATCACAATCTCAACTGACATCACATGACATCATGTCACTCTCTACCTTGAATAACACACTACTGTGTGTGTGTGTGTGTGTGTGTGTGTGTGTGTTACGTTGTCTTCTTCAGGTGTGGAGACTGTAGACAGAATGGGAATTAAAATGGTGGGAACACTAAACTAGGTGTGTCTGTAGTGTGTCCGTGTGTGTGTGTGTGTGTGTGTGTAGATAAAAGTCCTCCAGGTACCAGTGCAGACATATTAGACTCTTTAGTTAAACCCACGCGGCGTGCAGAGACAAGCAGCAGGACAGGGAGGGGACGGAGGACGAGACGAATGAGGTAAGAGGAGTTACTGTCGCTGCACAAAACCACAAATTCAAATCTCAGCCTTAAACTTTTTAGGTTTCTATCTCATTAGGACCAGGTTTCGGCCTCCATGAGGACTACTGGTCCCGACGAGGTGACAAATACAAGTATTCATACACACATACACTTCACCACCTTGCTGTGTGTCCACTGGGCAGCAGCTGTGGTCGTCTGAAAATGCCGTCTGTCATTCACACTAATCTAGGCTGACACACACACACACACACACACACACACACACTTTATAAAGTCCAACTGCATGTGAGCATGACATGATACAAGTTTCAGGCCCACACAAGTGTGTCTATTGTTTGTATTTATATCTTTGTGAGGTCCCAAAAAACACGTTAAAACAAAGCTTTTTTCTGGGCGCCACATCTTTTAAGGGCTTTTCCAGGTTAACCCTTAGATCAGTGCCACAGGTGCACCCTTGGTAAATTGCAGTGGGAATATTACACAACTCCTTATATGGACATCCTGGGGATATGTGTCACATCTTACAAAATGCATTTTACTAACTAGAATAACTTGTCATGGGAGTAGCAATAATTGTGCAAAAGTCACAAAATAGAGCATTTTTCCTTTATTTTTGTTCTTAAAAATGAGTCAAGCGAACTTTGAACTTAAAAAAAGGAAAAAAATAATCTTTTTCAACAGATTATTTAAAGATTGTGTCGGGAAAAAAAGGATATAAGACATAGTAATGGAAAAAAAAGTAAAGCAGCCTTAATGCTCTGTGTTCCAAGGCTCAAGTGTGTGTGTGTTTGTGTGTGTGTGTGCATTTTGACGTGCATATATGTTTCACGTTGTTGACAGCTCTGCAGTGTGTGACCATGAGGCGGCGACATAGCTGAGCATTGTGTTACAGACAATAACAGAGTGACCTGGAGAGACACACTGAGACAGAGGCTCGTCACTGGAGGAATGACCAAAAACATCATATTGGCCATTTTTACAAATTAAATTAAATGGGACACCTCTTTTTGTTGTTGTTGTTGTTGTTGTTGTTAGCTCTTACCCACGTACATATTAGCACGTGACACTGAGTGTAGAGTTACATTAAGTGTTCAAACGGGGTTAAGTCACTGTGTGTGACTGCATGTGTATATAAATACTAAACTAGCTCATACTGTTATTTAAGTGGGAAAAGTGACAGTTTCAGTGCAGATAATCCCTGCCTCTTAGCTAGCTTACATTTAGCATATCTGGTTCACCAGCTAGCTAGCTACTGTAATACTTTTTTTGATTTAATATTCACCTTACTACTACTAAAAGTATACATTTACAGACTAAATTTAAGTTCCAAAACTTCAATTTTACAATTACAGATAATTCCCATACATTTTAACTGCGTATGTTTGAGTTTAACACATTTAATCGTGTTGGAAGTGGGATATTTGAACATCGTGATGCTTAGAAATTTGAATATTTCTCCACTTCTGATGAACACAACAGGAGTAAAAAGAAGTTATGGACCCACAATGCTGCCTCATGCAAAAAGTATGTGTAAATTGGCCATTAGAGACCAACATGTACTTCATTATTCCACGTAATCTGAATAAAATCATTAGTTTTGTTCTTTTTTGTTCATTTTTAAAATGTCATTTTTAATTGACAATTTCGTTTATTGACAGCTCAGAGGATTTCGATGAATACGATTTAAAAAAACACAAAAACACCTGCTTTAACTTATTTACTTTATCGCATGTACATTGATATCTTTGACCTCAAATACTGAGGCACATCCTTAAGTTTTATTACAGTGATTTAAAACACTCGGTGGTGACGGCTGCTCCTGAAACCATCCCTGTGTGACATACTACACTGCCGCTCTCACACACACACACACACACACACACACACACACACACACACACACACACACACACACTAAGCCTTAGGGCAGCATTCTTCAAGCTTAGTTGTAGCATTCAGATGTGCCAGCATGTCACATCTTGCTTAACTGAGCTTAGCGGTGTATAGACACACACACACACACACACACACACACACACACACACACACACACACACACGCAAATGCCAGTGAACATAGATGGAAGGTGGAAGGTGAAACCGCACATACAGTAAGAAAGTACGGCTACATCTGAACCACGTTTTCAAACAAAGTGTTAGAAAACTCATTTGCATCCATACTAAACAAAACCTAAAATCATATACACATATATATCATGTGATCATTCATCGTTTGCTTACTTCCAGACTAACGACAAACAACAAAGGTGAAAACAGGAGCAGGTACAAGTGGAGTTGTGGCTGCTGATGAGTGGACAGATCAGACCTTTGTCAGTTTTTAACAGTGATTTTAAACTTCTCCATCGTTCTTAAAGCAGAACAATGCACGATATTTACCCAGATTTAAGAGCTTCAGAGTCATTGTGATGGTTAAACGTCTTGATGTGTGGAGACTGGGGACTGTCTCCACCGCCCCCTACTGTCTGCCAATGGAAAAACTAGCCTTTAATCAGAATCTTCAGAATCAGGAGGTCTCGGGAGAAACACAAATTGCCTCTCAAATTTTAGGGCGACGGTAGCTCGGTCTTCTTTCAACTTGAAGGTGGTGGGTTAGATACCCGGCTCAGACACCTTAGGCAAGACACTTAACCCCACATTGCTCCTGTCATCGTGTGAATGGGTATGGAAGGTGTTTGATAGAAAAACGTGCTGCACATAGATGCTCTGTGTGCCGCTACTTTATTTTATTGAAGAAGCAGAGAAATCTGTTGTTTGAGAAAGCGATTCTCGACATTTTTTCAAATGCCGGAGAGGAGGAGAGGGGAAGGGAGGGCGGAGCATCAGTCGTGAGTTTTGAGTAGACGATGGATAGATGTTCACGGTGGTGTCATAAAAATATGTACTCCCAAACTGTAGGGGGAGCTCTGTAGAGGAAAAAAAGTTCCGCTTGTGGACGACAGGTGTAGTATTATTATTATTATATATAATATAATATAAGTATTATTAGTGGAGCAGGATCTTTGTGTTATTCTAGGAACAAAATAACATCTTATTATTTAAAAACTCCAGTCTCTCACCTTTACTCGCTTTCCCTTGGTGAGACTTTGCTGGTGCTGACGTGTCCAGGCCTTTTCCAGCAGGTACAGAGAGCGGCAGATGAGAAGGAGGCAGTGGTGGAGGAGGTGGTGGAGGAGGAGGAGGAGGTGGAGTGAGGTCCGGGAGAGGAGGGGTGAGGTCTCCACTGTCTCCTCCTCGTCCCACGGTGACCCCTGACCCCAGTCCCGACACTGCACCGAAGTCTCTGCTGTGGCTCTGGAGTTCAGCGGCGAGAGAGAGACGAGGAGAAGCAGGTTAGCGGTGAAGGGCAAAGGTCAGAGACGACCACATGCAGCACTAGATAAATACACTGTATGTGCAGAGGTATTTCCTCCCCATGTTCAAGGGAAAAACCCAACATATGCAAACACGCACTGAGGATTATAACAGCTTTAAAGTCGTATTTGCCACTGTGTTATAAAAACACAGCAAAAGATGCCATTTTAAATATGTATGAGGACGATGATTAATGTGAAAGGTAAAAATCAAATAGCCAACAGACTAAAGACACACATGAACATGAAAGAAATAGTGATAAATAACCACATCGTTTGAGTCAAGAGTCTCAGGGAGCTCAATCTCAACAGTAATTTGACTCACTTAGCATCTAATCTGGTCAAGAAGGAGCCGGTCTGGAGAAAATAAAAGTGGCAAAACACAATATTCCATCACAACGTCGCAATAAAGACATCATCATGATGATATTTCACAGAATTTCAATGTAAAATTGGTTGTTTTTGATATGGATCATTGTGCACTTCAGTGTAATGACACGATCATATAAAAACATGGACAACTGTAATTAAAACACCAAGCTTATATATAAATATGTGTGAAATAATGTAATTTATTATTCAATTATTATATTTATTAATTATAATAAATACTGCGAGCAAAAATATTTAGTATTTAATTCTGTTTAAACACGTATTGACTTAGATGACCAAACTCAACCCAATAACAAAATGTTGTGTTTAACTCGCGTGGCCTTAAGTCCACCATTGTCAACAAAAATGATTATGAATGAAAAATACAACCTTTCAAAATTGCAGGCTGAGAAAAAAGGATTATGTATGAAATAAATGTTCAAAAACGAAAACTAAGCACATTTTCGCTCCAATTTTAGTGAGTTTTATAAACACACATTTCAGTATGTTTCCGGGGGTTTTTACTTTTCCTTAATCCATTAACTTTAACAACCTTGACGCGTACAAGCGTACACACAAGCGCACACGCACACTGTCGCACAGCATGAGGTAGCAGCTCTGAAAACAATTAACCGTTGCCACTGCCACATCCGCAGCTCTGTGAATCCAACGCTGTTAAAAGAAAACAGCACTCAGGAGTCGCAAGAAGGAAAGTGTTGAAATGTAATAATGAAATAAACTGAAAGAACTGTCCCAGATATTTGAACAACACAGGAACCTCCCTGAAGTCTTAAGACTATAAAAGCCCACGTCTGTGCTGTTAATGGTGACACTGTTTGTGTTTCATAGATTTATACAAAACACTCTCATAACAGGGTGATTATGCAGGTCTGTGCACGTCCTACAGATGTGTGTTCAAACCGCTGGACACACACACACACACACACACACACACACAAGAGAAAAAAACAACTTTTTTCCCTCTGCAGTGACTCGACGTCCAGCTGCTTTGTGTTAAAATACGCTGACGTCGAGCCCCGGAGGAAGCGACGCGGCTGCAGTGCAGAGTGAGAACGCGTGTTATCACGCACAGTCACGTAAAAGCACAGGACACATTCAAGTGAGCATTGTGTCGCTTATGTAGTCTGAATGATTCAAAATACACTGTTAAAAATGCACGTTTCAAATCACGTAACAGTCTCTGCTCACAGACGCTGGGGGCGTGTCCACTGCAGGAGCTCACACACTTACCCTAACCTTAAAACTAACCACTGTTGTAAAGTACAAATACTTAAGTAGAACATTCCCTGTCATTTATATTTCGAGCAACTTGTACTTTTACTCCACTACATTTCCTCTAACTCTCTTTGTTACTCGCTACTACCAAATAAAATCAGAAGAAGAAGAGTTGGTATTATGGTCTGTATTTACATAGAGCAGTTTTCACCCATTCACACGCAGCAACATGGGTGCAAGTGTCTTTGCTCAAGGACACATATAGACAAGCAGAGCCAGAATTTGAACCCACAGCCTTCCAGTTGAAAGACAACTCGCACGACCACTGAGCCGCCATGGCTCAATCCTTACACCTCACTTTCTTTAATACTTTTACTTCTAAAACTTAAGTACATTTTATATCAGGAAATTACTTTTGATACTTAAGTAAATGTCATAAACTTTAAGACTTTTACTGAAGTAATATTATATAAAAAAAGTGAATTTCAACTTTTCTGGTAAGATACTTGTACTTTTACTCAAGTTTCCCCTCTTAGTTTTTATTATATATTATAAGACTGTAACTAACTGCCTAACTAACTCATTTTTGGACCTCACAACGATATAAACACATGTATATAAACAAACCTTTTACCAAACCTTAGGGCTGAAACAATTACTTGATTAATAAATTATAAATCAAGTTTCTGTGATTTTTCAGCTCCTTAATTTAAATTATTAAATTAAATTAAATTAAATTAAATTAAATTAAATTAAATTAAATTAAATTAAATCATTTTGGTTTGTGGACAAAATCAAGACATGAAGAGAACATTTCCAGGTTTGGGAAAACTGATCAAGAACAGTTTATGACATTTTATGGACCAAAATAATTGATACCTCTTAAACCTTAACAATCACAACTATGTGCTTTACCCTAACCTAATTCTAACCCTAAAACCAGGTCTTAACCCTGAAAAAGCACCTTTTTAAAATGTCCCCAAAAAGATATAAATACACACACACACTGAAAAAACGCTGTAAACAAACAGGCATGAAACTTCCTGTTCAACAAACAACTAAGGCATGTTTGTTTATGAGTGTGTGTCCTCTCCACCTAATGCACTGCCATACACACACACACACACACAGTGTTTGTACAGAATATAAACATAAACAATCCGGTATCAAACTGGAAAAAGCAACATTTAAGTTCAAATTTAACAAGAAAACATTGATGAGTGACTAACATGACGATTAAAATAAGATTGTAAAAACATCCCAGTGAGTTCTCAGCGGCAGAATCCACTTCTGAAGTGTTTTCTTGCTGCTTCCTTGTGTAAATATGCCTTCAGTTATTGTATTATATTATATTATATTATATTATATTATATTATATCTGCAGGAGGGGAACAGGAGGTCTGGCTCAAAGCTGTGGTGAGTGTATGTGGCTCCTTTTAAGTTTACAATGAAAACCCTGTCATTCCCCCTTCCAGAGTGCAGGGAGACGGAAGGAGAGCCAGTGAGAGTGCGAGCATTTAAACACTTCCTGGGGATTCACTGGAGACACACACACACACACACACACACACACACACCACAGAGAGTTGATTTCAGCATGGAGAAATGTGCTGACCTGCACTAAGCAGGAGCCAAGGGCAACAAAACACTAAATACAAACGCTCCTCTCTGAGCCGGGTACTTTCCCTTCACTGCACATGTTTAAACAGTGCCTGCCTGCTCCTGTGTGTGTGTGTGTGTGTGTAGGAGACAGGAAGAAAATAAAAAGTCTTTTTGCTTCTTTATTTGCCCGTCTCTGTTTGTCTGCTCTAGTTTTCCATCTGTCCCGAGTCATTCATGAGCAGGAGGATCCCAGATGTTACTGTAACAGCGGCTTGATGAAGCGTTCACTGCCCTGCATCACTGGGAATCCCCCTGCAACCCTTTTATCATGTATTACAACACAATCCAGAGGCAGAGGGACCACAGTCACATGTAAACAACCGCACGCGTTTCTCATTGTTTATAATGTCTCTGTGTTTTACACGATTGCTTCACATGTCAGACAGGAAACTGCGTCTCTGCACTGACTCTTTACGTAATATCAGAACACAGAAATTAATGTCGCAAGCGAAATAACTTCAAACGTGTCCAGGTTTTGCGTCTACGTTTAGTTTTACATCGATTTGCACACATTTATATAAATTTTTTGTAGATATTCAAAGTCGACTAAAGCAATTTTTTCAGGTAGAAACGACAACCTCTTTTTCACATTAACTTGTAACGAGAGACAAACGAATGCATCAAACTCTAAATATTGTGCTGTTAAAGGTCCAGTGTGTAACATTTAGACGGATTAATAGAATAATTATAGATATTCTATAATAGAATAATTGGAAAAAAAAATTGAAAATAACTACCCACAAATATCTTTGTACAGAAGACAAATAGTCACTTTAAAATTTAAAGTATCAACACCATTAGATGTCACTAAACACACTACATCAGTGGTGAACAATTGGTGGCCTGTGGGCCAAAAGTGGCCCGCCAGCGTCAGTGTCTGGCCCCGGGCAGCAGATGATTTAACAAATCTGATCTTAAATTATTTGCTGAAAAAACTATGAACTTATTCAAGTAGCTTCTGTTGCTAGACTAAAAGTTTGGTTTGAAAATTTAAATTAAAATTAAAACACTGCGGTTGCCATGGAGACAGCCAGGTTTAGGTCTTGGCTCAAAGAAGAAGAAGAAGAAGCAGTAATTCTTAAATGTGTGTAGAGTCTCACCCACATTTGTCTTCATAAGCCGCTGATCCACGTCCATCGTTATTGTTTTTGTTTCTGACTGAAGACGTTTTTAAGAAACCATGTTTTGGCCCAAACATTCAGTTGCTTAGAATAAAAGAAAACATTTACCTCCTCACTAGACCTACAGATGAACATGAGCACAAAGACAGACTGAGGCCACGCGGCTCTTTACCCTGTGCCAGCAGGTGCAGTGTGTGTGGCAGAGTTGGCAGGCGCACACGGGCAGGTCGGCAGCAGCGCCGGTGTCGGGCGCGGAGAGGGCAGCGGCGGTCAGTGGCAGGGACGCGGTCTGGTGATAGCGCTGCTGCTGTGGCCGAGCGTAACACGCGGTCGCTCGTTCCCCGCCCGGCTCCACTGCCGGAGCCGCTCCACTGCTCACCTGCAACAACCAACAGGTGTGATGAGGCTACAGGCACAGAGTCGACCACATGATCCACCTCGCCATTTCACTCTCAAACCTCACACTTCTTTTCTTTCCCTGTCATTGCTGTGTTCATTCCGTCCGACCCTGGTGTGTAAACGTTTTTATGAAGTGTCGTTGTTCCTGGTCAGTGCTAACGCTTCTGTCTGCGCCACGTACCAGCCAGAAACTCACGGAAAACACATTTCTATTACATTAACCTGCTCCTGCTTAAAGGAGAACCTTGAAGGTTTGGCTGCTTTTTCTCTACAGAGCTCCCCCTACAGTCCGGAGAAGATATTTTTATATTTCCATCCATCCATCGTCAACCACTTTATCCTCGCTGTCCTGACCATGTGCATTTGTTTTCTACAGAATTGCCGAACACAAGCCGCACTTCTCTGTTTTTCGATTCCTACTAATTCGAAAGAAGTTTACTCGTTTCCTCTTCCTCGCTTCCTACAACAACCGTTTTCTCCGCCTCTGCCATGATGATGAACGTCTGAAATAACACTTTCACGGTCTTGATCTGGCTAGTGTCGTGAAGCAATTCGCGTTGCTAACAACAAGACTTTGCAGGACCCTGGGTTGCCAGCCCCCGACCTTGTAAGGCTGGTTTTACGCGAAACAGACAGTAGGGGGCAGTGTAGACAGCCACCAATCTCCCCGCAACAAGACATTATTTAAACATCACAAAGACTCTGAAGCTGTTAAATGAGGGTTAAGTATTGTGTCGCTCTGTAAACCACTCAATCCTCACTTCTGTGCCCATCACTGTGTTCTCACTAAACAAGGCAGCAGTGAATCAGCTCCGACGTCCCGGTGAGACAAAAACATGTGACTTTTTCTGTGGACTTTGGTTTGGGAGAGTGAGCAGCTTTACAAAACCTGTTTCCAGTGTGAAAAGTCTATCCATCCATGAAATGAACACATAGTTTCCCACAGTGTCACTACACTCTTTCATCTCATAAGGTTTATTATTTATATTTAAAAAACTGATGCTTATCCGTATAGCCACTCCTGGTCCATAATCTACATCCCCAGAAAATATCTGATTAATTTATGCTGCTTAAACAAAACAAATACACATTGGATTACACTGGATTATACAAAATACCAATAATGTGTGATCATGTTTTTTTTACATTATAATAACAAAGGTTGTCTTTAGTTAAAAGCTCTTAAGTGTCACTTGAATGCAGCAGTGTTTTGTTGCTCGTGTCTGTGGAGACACAGAGCGAGTGAAAATTATCTGCAGGAAACTTTAGGTCAAGGAAATATCTCCAGGTTTTTTTTTATACATATATGAGTGAGGAGAAAGGAATGTTGGTTGAGCCTCAGCAGGTTCAAGACTAACGGTGAACTGAGGTTAGTTATTAAAAAAACATTTCAACATGATTCATTTTACAATTACCATAAGAGAATGTGTTTTGAAACCTTACACGACGCACTTAGTTTTCCCGCCCCTGAACTTCACGTGGCTTAGAGCCAGTGGTTCTGGAGGCCAAGTGCTGATTATTACTCTATAATAACAACTTTTTTTAAAAGCAAAAGCTTTTATTTTTCTCTCTTTGTTCACTCGCTGCTGCTGCTGCTCCATGTTTGCTGTCACTTTTCCCCCCCAAACAGCAAATAATTGACTGCGTCCGCCCGTGAATAACTCACGGCTGAGGTGTGTTGTTGTGATAACACGGAGTCTGTCATCGGCCCGAGTCTCACCTGTAATTTTGGTGTAAAGTAACATGTGAGTGAGTGAGTGAGTGCACTCTCGTTTGTAACGGATTTCCTGTGCGGGTTTTGAGTTTCACCTGCGGTGGTGATGATGATGATGATGATGAAGATGATGAGACTTTACTTTTTCCTCTGAGCAGGTGAAAACCTCACCTGTGACAAAGACTTAAGAGGAGGAGTCTGTCTCAGATCATCAGATTAGACTGCTTTCACTTCCTCACAGTAAGAAAATCTGACTGAATATGTTTTTATAGAGAAAAACATGTGCCACGATGCATCTTAAGAGATATTTCAAGTGTGATTATATGACGTACTGGCACCACAGTTAGTGCTGATTATGTTGTGCACGCCCCCTTTTTTCTGAGAACCTGGCAACCTGACATGTCTGCTCATGGGGGCACGAGGAAAAACAGATTTTAACCACTTAACAAAAGGCTTACATCTACACTGTGGTATGAATACGCTGATTTATTTTCCCGTTTCACAGCATTTTCCGTCTGGAAACTGACGTTTTTGTCATTTTGTTAACTTTGGAACTCCCCCTGTACCAAATTCCATAGAGAAGATCAGCGATTTTACATCAAAGCACACAGGAGTTGTTGATCCACTGCTTCCTCTTTCGGTAAGTTAAAAATGACTATTTTGCATCTTTAAAGTTTGAAATACTTACTCCAGATTTAATGTATGATGTAAATTGACAGAAAAAGGCAGCAGTGGACCAGCAACTCCTGTGTCCAAGGAAAGCTAAAAACACAGCTTTTCTGAATGAACTTTGGTGCAGGAGAGAAACACAGTCAGTTTCCAGGTGGATCAGGCTCTAGACCTGTATACGGCCTTATGTTAAGTAGCCACAACCTGTTTTTCCTTTTGACCTTTCCAGGGCCGGCCCAAACCTTTCTGGGGCCCTAAGAACAATTGTATCTTGGCCCCATCCCATCAATTTGGAGTAGCCTGTGCTTGACTATTAGTGATACAAATACAACACAATTCATTCTACTCTAAAGCTACTCTAACGATTTATTTGGGGACCGGGGCCCCCATCAGTCATGTTTTCAGTGAGGGTTAGCAACCATGCCTCAGGTTGGTCCCCAGCCCAGGTCAGCATGTCAACCACACACCAAAAGACCTGGAATATCCCTTTAAGGGCGAATCTGACACTTTTAAGTTCACTATATACTGATTTTCTAACAGCAGTTATGTGTGAAACTTGATAACAGCCCAGTGTTTTGGTCTGGAGAGAGCCGGTGACCTGTGTGACCTCTGTGACCTGTGTGACCTGTGTGGTGAGCATGGCTCTGACCTGCAGGATGTCCTGGATCTGGCTGAGCTGCTGCCTCAGCACCTGCTTCTGATGGAAGCTGAACGCCGGGTGGTTGGAGGCCATGGTGAAGAGCAGCAGGAACTGCTCCTCCGTTCTCCCGTCGTTCAGCGCCAGGCCGTAGTTATTGATCACCGTGTCCGTGTGAGTCAGGGTCCGGTACAGGACCCCCGCCGCCTCCCTGTTGTCCGAGCCGAGCAGGGCGAGGGACACGAGCAGTTTGCTTCGCACCACCTCGTCGGTGATGTTGGTGAGGCCCGACAGGTCGGCGGGGTTGTTGGCTTTGATCTCCGCATCCCGCAGGGAGTGGTAGTCCTTGCGGGCCAGGTCCTCCAGGCACGAGCCGAGGAAGCGGAGCTCGATGGGCACGCAGAGATCCAGCAGCCCGCACAGGAACTCGGCTCTCTGGGCCGAGGTGAGCGAGGAGAACCAGCGGTACACCCCCTCCCTCTGGACACAGCTGCGGCTCTCCACCATCCTCATACATCCACCCGAGAAGTTTTCACAAATGTCAAAAGAGAGGAAAGTTGACAACAAAAGGGGAGCGCGCGCGCGCGTGGGCGACGCGTGTGCGTGCGTAATTGCGCGTGAGCAGCGCCGCTCTCAAGTTCTTTGTCAACTTTCACTGGAGTCGCTGCTCACATTCTCAGTGTTTGCGTTCACACACAGCGACGCGGCCGTCGTTTCCTCTGCTGGCGGACAAACAGGAGGCCTGTCCGCGACGAAACCTCACAAACTCTGCTTCTGCTGTGGAGTTTGTTTGTTTTTCTCCCTCAGCGCGGAAGTCAGGAGCTCCTCCACCGTGTCCTCCTCCGCCGGTCGGACCGCAGCTTCCCAACGGAGGCGCAGACGCAGCTCTACCCTCTCTCTCGCGCGCACACACAGTTCCAGAAAGATGAAAACTGTCAATTACACAGAGACATTTTAGGTCGGAGCCGCCCCGCTCTGCTGCACAACAACCCCTTCCTGTCGAGCTGCTCCTCCGTCCTCATGGTTTCCCAGAACTTACGCACGCACGCACGCACGGACGGACGGAGCCTCCAGCAGGAGCCGAGCCACCAGGTCTGCGCCTCCCTGCAGGAACCGTGCTGTGCCCGGGTTAAAGTTTAAAAACAAAGCGCGTGTGGCCTAAACAAGCCGCTGCTGCTGGAAATACCATTATAACATGAGTCTAGACGTGACTTCATCACACACCGCGGTGGAAAAAACAAACAAAAAAAAAAACAATTACAATCCTCACCACTCAAAAAAGAGATGAAACCAAAGTCCACGAATACATTTAGCATTAAAAGTACTTCAACGTTCCTGCTTCTGCCATGAGTCCTGGACTCGATATAAAAAAAAACAGCTGTGTTTAACATTATCCAAACTCTGTCAGAGAGAACCAGCCCACTATAAAGAGCAGGTCTGCTCTGATTGGCTGAGAGTCCCATCTGTAAACGTGCGTCTCTCTCGTGATTGGCACATCCGTCACTCAACTATCTCACGTCTCTCTCTGTAATGCGCTCGTGCAGAATCATCTTCGCACAGTTTTACTGGAGCTTTAAAGCGTCAGGTACACGTGGATCTGAGGATCTGCTCCTGGTGAAGAAGAAAGACAAAAAAAAAAAAAAAACACTTCTAAAGTCTGCAAGAGTGTACTACAAGACCAAGGTGCTCAAACTGTGGTGCGTGTACCACCAGTGGTACGCCAGCTTCCTCTGAAACATGGAGGAAAATCAGAAATAGGGTGTTCTACTGTTTATAACAACAATAATAATAATAATAATAATAATGGGATTCAACGCAGAATGAGACACTGGTTTTATCTTTCTTTATAGTTTTGTTGTATGACTTTGATTTTGTACTTTCTACAGTATTTTACTGTTTGTTCTTCAGTCTGTTAGGTCTTATGTTTCTATATTGTATTTGTTTTATTTATCTCTGACGTATAGCACTTTGTTTAAGACACACGACTAAAAAACCCCTGTACATATACAGGGTTATATATGTATGTATATATATATATATATATATGTATATATATATATATCACCATGATATGAAATGTAAAGGTCCATATTTGAACCTAAATGAACATGATCTTACCTTATTGTGTCATTATAAGTACCTTGCTCTCTAATTTAACAATTTACTCTCAAAATATTGTAGGATCTTGGCTGAAGAAGAGAAGAATATTAATAAAATAATAAACTTAAAATCATTCTGATCCACTGTCTGATGATCAAATAGCACATTTATCTCTGGATATAAGTTAAAAAAGGTCTATTTCTTGGGTGAAGTGGCCCTTTAAACATGCATATTACAATATTATTTTAATTATCCCCTATTGATTATCCTCTAAGTAACACTTGCTTACATATTATATATATATATACATACATATATATACATATATATGTATATACTGTATATACATAATAATACATGGAAAAAATCCTACTTTTAGTTGCAGTTCCCAGCTGTGACCAGAAGATGGCAGCATGTAACAATACTAGAGTTTGTGATGCTGATGCAACAGTAAACTTGCTGATGGCTGTGCTGTTGCATCCTTGTTGACACCTCATCATGCCTGCTCACGGAGGACGAATTTAATTTATTTTAATTTATTGTCTCCCTCGCTCTCTAATCTTGTTTTTTCCGTCCACACGACCTTCTGTCACATGCCTCCTCCTCCACCACCATCATCAGCCCTGGCTCTCCCTCCCTCCCCTGTGCTCCCTCTCATTAAGAACATTAAGGTCTCTAAGATGTTGGCCACGCCCCAAACTGCAAACCACGCCCCCCAAATATTTACATGGTGGAGGAAGTGGAGGGAAAATGTAGTTAATATTGCTATAGTAACCGTCCTCCTTCACTCTCACTCAGGCCACTACCACTCCATCTCTCTCACACACACAGCTATGACTCTCTCTGTTTCTATCATTTATTAGACCAAGTTAATCTCTAATCTTAATCTTAACCATAACTACAATTCAAATCTTAGCCCTATAACTTAACTAGTTCCTCAAAAATTAAGGTTCTGTCTCATTAGGACAAGGTTTTGGTCTCCGGTGAGGATTACCGGTCCTGATAAAGTCAGTTTATGTACCAGAAAAGGTCCTGAAGAGGTTTTTATATCTTAGTGAGGACACATCATAGACATAATACCTACCTTAACCATCACAACTAAGTCCCTTACATGAACCCTTAACCCTAACCTTAACCAAATTCTAACGGTAACACTTAAACCAGGTCTTTTGGCTTTTGGACCTCACAAAGATATAAATACGAGTACACACACACACACACACACACACACACACACACACAGAGAGAGAGTAAAGGAGCAGTGCAAGTAAAGAGACAGGAGCTGAGAGTCATTTTCTTTCCAACACTTTCATTATTTTCTCCACACAACTCAAAAACAAAACAGAGTAATTCCAGGAAACAGAAAGAAAGAAAGAAAGAAAGAAAGAAAGAAAGAAAGAAAGAAAGAAAGAAAGAAAGAAAGAAAGAAAGAGGAGAATCAAACCATAGATAGCTTGGCATGCGTTTGCATGCTGCAGACTAACGGGATGGTGCAGGGCATCGTCACCAGGCTGATGGCGTAGAGCAGAGTTTCTGAAACCTGTTTCTTTCTGGGACCCAAAACAACAAAGAAATAGACAGAAAATAAATCAAATACAGTGTTCTGCCTCTCAGGTTGCAGGCACATACGAGTGAGCTCTTGAAATAATGCAGTGAAAGTGCCAGGAGTGAACCTGCTGCTGAGTTTGAGAGTTTCCTATCCATACTTTGAGAGATGCTGTCGGGCGGAGGAACAACAGCGACACACACACACACACGCTCCATGCCCCCTTTAAGTTGTTACCAATGGCAACGGGCTCAGCCACTCCATCCCATCACGTGGGAGGAGGAAGACGAACACACACACACACACACATGTTCACACACTTGGATGAACATTCATGTGCACACAAACAAACACAGAGGCTGGATTTTGTCAGATGTGTTTGAGAGACACAGGAAAAAACTCAGCGTCTTCACTTGAGGGTAAAAAAAACTGATTTTCCCTCAACAAAGGGCTTCTTATTTCTTCTCTAATGTGAAGTATTGTGCAGAATCTGTAGGTAAGAAGACTTTGGGGGCTGGAAGGTTTTTGTCGCTCAATTTAAACAAGGAAAATACAATAATTAACTTAATTTTTGTCATTTTTACTCCACCAAGGTTATGTTTTTATCATTTAATCATACTTATCTGTGAGTTTGTCCTTCCTGTCGAGTTTTAAATGGATTAATCTGAATTGTTTGTGATGGGCACGTGATCACCCAAGTATGTTCCAATTCAAATTTGGTTAGAATCTACCCACAAGGAACCCCTCTCTCTTATAATGAACGAGATTTGTTCCGCACATGAAGGCTCAGACTAGACCAGACCAGATTACAGATGGTCCGGACGTGTATATCTCAGCGACATCTTAACACATCGGGATGGATTTTTGTCATGTTTATGTAAGATAGTAATAAGTATAAGCAGGTAAAGTTCAACACAGATACAGAAAGTCTTCTGGATCCATTGTATCCACAAAAGTAAAGATTTCAGGTGCTGGAATGTCGAAGCCTTGATGAAGGTCTGTGCTCTCGGAGAGAATTGTATCTACTGTATGTATGTAGGTCGTAAAGCCAGGGTCATTCTTCCTGCATACGACCGTAAGCACATGCACAGTTTGAGTCTGTGAGGACTGTCCGTCCAGTTGGTGGTGCACTCTGGTTTTGGTCAAAAGAGACACAGAAGAAGACAGAGACCATGGAAGTTTGATTGAGATTACGTGAGGAAGTCGGCTGGTTCCCACACGTGTACAACACAGTGTGTCTTTCAGCTGTGTTTCCACCGGGTGGAACAATTCGGTTTGGTACGGTATGCATTTTTTTTTCGTGCTTCCATTAAGAATACTAGCAGGAATAACTAGCCCCAACAGGTCCATTCTATGACACCCTTCCCTTGGACTACCAGAGTAAAATGGTACGACACGGTCTGACCACAAACTGTGCAGGGAAAAAAGAGCTATCTTGTCTGTTATGTCGCAGTCGGTGTCAGCGTTCATTGTCGTTGTTTGTTGTCGTCGTTTGTTGTCAGCGTTTGTTGTTGTTGTTTGTTGTCAGCGTTGTCATTGTCGTTTGTTGTCAAATAATAGCCGATTTGTTGTCATAATGACACGGTTCGCTGTAATTGAGCTTTCGTTGTCATCATTGTCGTCATTGTCACGCAGCATTTGTTGTCAGCGCTCATTGTCGTTAAGCTCGCAAGACGTTTGTTGTCAAGCTCGTGTTGTCGAGCGCTCGTTGTTGTTGTTTGTTGTCAGCGTTCGTTATTGTCGTTTGTTGTCAGCTTTCGTTGTCAGCGTTCATTGTTGTCAGCGTTCGCTGTTGTCGTTTGTTGTCTTTGTACAATGACGTCTTTGTTGTCGTGTTCGTTGACGTGTTCGCTGACATTGTTCGCTGACATTGTTCGCTGTCATTCACTGTTGTCGCTCCCTGTCGTCATTTGTTGTCAGTGTTCGTTGTTAGCTTGTGTTGCCGTCATTCATTGACATATTTCATTGAGTCATTCATTGTCATCTTTCATTGTCATTACTTCACTGACATGGCCATCGGGCACAGCGCACACCCCACATACCAAGTAAAGAAACTGTTTTCAGTTGAGATGCAAGCCTGACCCAGGGCTTTACCGTTCCAAACCGTGCCATACTGTACCAAATCAAACTGTATCCTGATGGAAACCCAGCAAAAGAATACAAGGAAACACCAAAGAAGGCGAAATCCAGGACAGAAACCATCGCTTCTGGAATGAAATGTGAGATCAAGTACGTGAAAACATACGTGGAACGTTAGACTAACGCTCGTGTGCATGTGGAAATACAAAGCAGCACAAGACACGAGACACGGAAAATATGACCCCAGCTGTCAGGAAAGCCTCTCCACCTCCATTCACCCATGGAATGGTTTAGTCTCAGTCTGTGCAGTCGAGGGATGAAATATCCGTATCCAAGTCTGGGCGTCAGAAACTAAAAGCGTGTCACAAAAAGCAAGAGGGAGAAAAAAGGGCCAACAGTTGGTTACGTTGTTTGGGGGTTTTTTTTAAGAAAGAAAGTCTGTTGTGCCTTATTCAACCAGACTACCACTTGTAGAACTTCTGGTCTACTTTAAGTTAACTTTGTGGTAGTAGAATTTGTAACTCGGGGTGGGGGGAGGGGCAAGTCTTGGATAGGTTGAGGAGAACCTAAGGAATGAAGGCAGTAAATCCAAAACCTCGATCCTGAGCTCAGCAGCTTACAAACTGACATCATATCACTAAAATCCTCTGAAATGTTTGACTCTTTCGACTTCTTGTCCTGTTCTTCCCTCCAAACACTGCTCCAATCAAAACCCAACGCGTCTCATGTGCTTCTGGAGTTTGTCGTCTTTGCACTCAAGACTCAACGCGCAACTAAGATATTACAGTACGTACAGTATGCATGCATTGTTGTAGTTTCATCAGCTGGTGCTACAAAAGCAAGGCAGATGGCGTCTAGTAGTGCTTTTCTTTTTCTTATTCTTTTTTTCATTTTGACTCAAACATATTGCAGGTAAAGTATAAAAGACGTCGTCTTCGGGTTACGTTTTGAGAGAAGCAGTGAGAGACACTGACGGGCGGTTTTTTTTGTTGCTGCACACGCTTCGCTGAAGGCGGCGTTTCCTTCTAAACGATGCTGCCAGTGGTAGAGTGGGCGCAGGTCTTTGCCAAGGACGATCATCATCGAACCACCACCAACACAGAGTAAAGCTCCATCCTCTGACTGGTGTGTGTGTGTGTGTGTGTGTGTGTGTGGAGGAGGGAAAGAGTAGGAGGGAGCGAGAGGAGAGAGAGAGAGAGAGAGAGAGAGAGAGAGAGAGAGAGAGAGAGAGAGAGTGCACAGCTGTCAGCTGATGCTGGTTAGATAGATGTGGATGAGCAGTGACTGTGTCCTCACAAGATGCTCTCGCAAAGTTCATGAACAGCATGAAAGGCCACTTGGACACACACACACACACACACACACACACACTGATGGAAAAGACATCAGAGGTTGTCACAGGTTCAAACTCTCACATTCTGTACAAAAAACCCTTTCACACACTTGTCGTATTGACTGTACATTAAAAAAAAATGGACATTCTTTCTCCGTTTGAAAAGTGAAAAGTGAAAAGTGAAAAGTGAAGTGGAGGAAGTAGGGGCGCAGTTCAGCCACCGGGGGGCGACAAAAAGAACTCCCATTCTTGTGTCAACAAGCATTTTCCTGCTGAGTTAACGGTCTTCAATGATTCTATAAATGATGTTCACATTTAAAGGAGGACAGATGATAATGGACGGGACACCAGTGTGATTGACAGCTGGTGTCCTTCAATAGGGGCGTGTTTAAAATCAAATCGCCAAGATCTAGGCTTCAAAATCTGGGGGAAGCCTACGAGCATTTTCTACATACAGCCTGAATTGTCCACTGTCCACTCACTCATTCACTCACGAGTAAACACACACAAAGAAAAACCCCAGCATGGACAGGTCAATGAGACGGACAGAGGAGATACAACATTACAGTGTGTATTTGTTCTTCTATCTTTATGAGGACCAGCCTTTTGGAACATGGACAATGAGGACATGTGGAAACATGAGGACATTTTGACCATTCCTCAGTTTAGGTTTATGTCAGGGTGATTTTTTTGAGGTGTGGGTAAGAGATTATGTAACGTGTTATGTCAACGAATGTCCTCGCAAAGACAGGAGAGCCATGAAGCAGCCATGTATCCAGGCAGCACACACACTTCACTTAGCAGCTCACGCAACACAGATGAAGAAAAATGAAGAAAAAGAGACATCAGAGAGAGGACAGGTCACCAAGACGCAGAGAGAAGACACAATGTGTGTTTATGTGTGTGTGTGTGTTGTTCTTGTCCTTCCCTTTTTCTTTTTTTTTCTTTTGTTTGAGGACTAGCCTTAAAGAACATGGACAATGAGGACATTTAGCCCATTCCTCGTGTTGCATGGTTTTGGGTAAGAGATTATGTAATGTGTGTAAAGTGTCCTCACAAAGACAGAAGAGCTGTGAAGTAACCATGTATCCACACAGCACACACACACTTGGCAGCTCATGCAACATAGACACACATGTGACACTTTTTTTTCACTACATAGTCCCGGCACAGCACGGCACGGCACGGCTTGACTCTACACAGTTTGGTATGGTTTTCCATTACTATAGTAGCTACTCAATGTGGGCGGAGTCACAAAGCACAGCTGCATGAAACTGCCGTTTACAACTAGTTAGTTGTAAAGCAGCTGTTTACAGTGTACTGAACTCCTTATATGGACATCCTGGGGTTGTCTGTGAGTTTATAGGTCACATATTCAGGCTTTCAGAAGTGTGTGTGTGAGTGTGGGGTTTGTCTTCTTATGTGTTGTTAAGTCAAAGTTATGACTCCTTTTATATTGCATTTTTAGTTGTGATATAAAGTAGCAATAATTCTGCCGAAGTCACAAAATTACTCTGTTTTTCTTTTCTTTTTGTTGATAAAAACGAGCCGAGTGACCATGAACTGTGACGTATTATCAGATTTCACAAATTCAGTCCAATTTTAAACATTTTTAGTACTTTTTTTGCTCAGGTGTGTTTGTATAGTTGACCAAAAAAAGAATCCAATAAAAAAAAGGACATAAGACATAAGACACTCTATGTTGCACATTCTTATAACCTCTGTATATGCTGCATGTTTAAACATAGTCATGGAAAAAAAGCAGCCAAAATTCCCTGTGTTCTAAGAGTTAAAAAGATTAGTTCAGTGGTCAGCTCAGCTTGTGTCCGTCTGACACAGTCACTGAGCAGTGCTGTTGGAGATGAACGCATGTTTTCAGGATGTTTTTGAAGTCTTTTTATCTGATCTACAGTTCGGCATTGTTCTGTGTGACTCTGGTGTCGAACGTCGCGCTCGTGACTCGTCCAGTGATGACACTCTCTGAACAACCGGCGGTCAGCTCGGCTCGTTTGGAACCTCACCAGATACTGTCGCTAATGGAAAAGCAAAAAAAAAAGAAAGAAAGAAAACGTGTCGAGTCGAGCCGTGCCGCGACTGTGTAGTGGAAAAGTGCCACTAGACCTTGAAAACCATTAGTAACATCGCCTGGGCAGGCACCTGGGCAGGTGGAGGAACCAAAAGGCAGGAGTTATATAGGTGGGGGGGGGAGGGGGTAGTTAAAGAGGGTCACAAAATAAATATATCCATCAAACATTGTACATGAGATAAAATGTTAATAAATAAATTAAAAGTTACAAATTTTCTTGAAAACTACGCTTCTAGGGATGAAAAAGTCTGTCTCATCAGTCCTGGAAGCAGACCGATCAGCCCACTTGAGTCTCTACGTGAACTACGGGAAGTTCACTTGAGTCCACTTCTTCCAAAGTTACCTGGACTGGTTCGCCTCGCCCCCCCACCGGCCCTTGTCCGCAGCTCTGGGTACTTTATACTTTTGCAACAACTGGACCAAAAAGAAACGATGGAGAAAAAAAAGCCCTCTTTGTTCCTGGTCTTCGTTGAGCCAGTTGCAGTCCGCACACCGGGAGCATGAAGGGGCAGCAGATTTGACGTTAATACTCGTATGAATTTGTATAGTTGCTGTAATATAGATAGACTCTGGAGCCAGTGTTGTCTTTAAATAAAAAAGTGAATAAACAAAATAGCCACTCCAATGTTGAGCAGAATCACCATGGCAACCAGAACAGAGCTGTAGGCCTGCGTGGGAGAGAGAGAGAGAAGGAGCGTATCAATAATAAGGACACACGTACAGTATAAAAGCAGCATAACTAACACAATACATACAAATATAGGCACAGACACTTATTTAACTTTTAAACAAACCATCAACACAGTAAAAAAACAAGGGGAGGAGATCAACCTTTAAAGCAGGGGTTTCAAAATGTCCACTGAGCATCTAGTCTGGTCAGTAGGAGGCGGGGCAAGTGAAAAAAGGGCAAACTTTTTAGAAAAAAGCAATTTCTTTTGTAAGGGTGGCCAGAATTACCATCATAATTGTCTACTACAATGACGTTCTTTTTTTCTGAAGATATTCCACAGAATTTCAAATTAAAAGCATTTGATATGGAATGATGTAGAGCTTACAATAAAGATGCATTTATGATACAAAATGATACATAAATAACTCATTATAACTTGGGGGCCACAATTTTCAAACCTCTGCTTTAAAGCAACCAGTGGTTGCTTTAAACAATGTATATACAGTATGTATATGAAGTAAATGAATAGGTGAAAACTGAAGTTTGTAAAGTGATGCGACTTAAAGCCGCTCTTATATCAGCGAGCTGTCAATGAGTTTAACTCATGCAACATGTGTATGTAATGCTCAAGCATGTCTTGAATAAACCTGGCGTAATAGACGTTTTTTACAGCAGTTGTTTCTTTAAATGAAATAGTAGGACAAACACAGGATTTACCAGTAACATTAATTAAGGCTCCACTCCAGTATTAACAGAGCTGTGTTATTGTTCAATAACGCTAAATACTTTTTATACTTATAAAATACTTTTCTTTTTTTAAAAAAACAACAAAAAACTGCATACATATTTTCTGGATGTGTTCCAGTAACGTGAAATAGAAATAATTATCCTCTATTGTCGTTATAGCATTGCTAAAACATCAAATCTAATGGTGGCCTAAGACTTCTGCACAGTACTACATATATATATGTAAACATGTTGTTCAACTGAAACATGAAAATGTACTGAATTATTTATTATATTTTGATGTTAATGGAAGGAAGAAAATCACAAAATAACCCTCAACATGGCACCAACTATAGCTACAGACATTTTGGTCTGTGACATCTGACATCAAAAACAACTAATACCAAAAAGCTGAATTGGATACAGCGCCACCTACAGGAAAATTGAGCAAGAGGGAGTTTTCTTGATAGTGAACAAGGTGCTTACGACACATAGCCATACATGTTTTGCCATCAGGGCAGCATTTACACGCTGAAAACTGAAGTTTGCTCACTCTCTTGCACCAAAGTCCATTGAGAAAATCAACGTTTTTAGCTCACAAGTACACCACGTCAATTCATTCATTCATTTCCTGCTAGTTCTTGTTTACTGGGACGAGGACATTTAAATGGTTTGGTCGTGGCTGTGCATGGACAAATATAGAGCGACGCTAATACTGTATTATTGGGTATTTGTGTAAACACAAACAATAAACACAGACGCAGCCGAGATGACAACACAGAAGGCTGAAGGAGCAAGTTTGCCTCTTGTAATGAATCGAAAAATGAAACTATCCTGTGTTGCCCCCCTCCTCTGACAGGGTGAGGTCAGAGGTCAACCTCGGCAGTGGAACAGCAGCCCGGAGCTGGTGCAGAGTCAGTGTGTTGCTCAGTGACACTTCAGCAGATGTTTGCTGACAACCCAGGTCATGCGGGTGAAGGCCAGTCGTTCTGAGCCACCTGTCCGCTCACTGTGGACGAGTGTGTGAGAGGGAACCTAATGTGTTCACCGCGCGTTATCGTTGATGCGGCAGTTTTTTAAAAAACAAACAAACAAAAAAAAAAAGACCATGGCGTGTATTTTGGTCTTAACAGGCACAGTAGATGAATGTTTTTAATTAAAACTCTGAAAATAATCTTAACAATAGCTGGGGTGGGAGAGTGAAATGGGACTCGGAGTAACACTACACACTGATATTAAGCTGCATTAGTGCAACATTGTGGTAAATGAATGTGTCCAGAGTGGCTGCTAACGAGGTTTCTGCTGATGAACCTGGCGATAGGCTTATCTCAGATCTGTGTCACAGTGATTACCCGACCACAGGTGGATGAAACACCTCTGATGATCTGCTTTTTCTACTCTTTGTTCTCGTAATGCAGCTTCACACTTTCCCAGTTTTTCCCTTACTTAACACATCTCTACTGTTTAGTGCGCTGGGTTTTTCAGCCTTTGTTGACAAGTGTTTGCTTGATTACCAGTTGATGGCTGAATAATGGGATTATTTTCAGTGTAATTATTTCATTTGTGCCAAAAGAGTATAATTATTCACAATTAGGATTTTGTTGGTGAGCACATCGTTTATCACTCTCTGAAAACATGAAAACATGTTGAAAATGTGTCTGTCAGTCGGGAAAAAATAAAAAAAAAAACAGATTTTAGTCACTTAACAAAAGGATAACCTATGACAATCTACACCTGCTATGTTAAGAGTATGTTGACTCTTATTTTCATGCTGAAAACTGGAGATTGTAAAGTGCTCACTCTCCTGCACCAAACCCCATGCAGAAAATCAACATTTTTAACTTGTGAGGACACCACAGCTGCAGGTCCAATGCTGCCTCATTTGCTAAGTTTGTGTCATGTGATAAATCCAAACGAAGGATTTCAAACACTTATGTGGAAACATTTGAACTCACCAATCAAGGATCAGCAACAACTACTTGCTCAACAACGACTCTGTGCTGTGACGTAAAATCGCAGATTTTCTCTATGGACTTTGGTGCAAGAAGTGGGGCTGGTTTACAAAGCAACACAAACTTCACTTTATGTTCTGTAAAGGTTGAACTTATAGACTTATAGACTGAAGAATTTGTTTTATTTTGTTAAAGCAGAAATATGCAGGATTTCTACCCTAATTTAACGGCTTCTGTCTTTCTGTCTAATAAAGGACTATCTTATCTTATCTTATCGCGTTATATTCGACAGTCATTAACGTAAACGTTTTAAACCATTAACGTAATGTTTTCAGGGACTTTTAAGTCTTTTTAACTGATCTACAGTTCGACATTGTTCGGTTTGACTCTTGTGTCGGACCTCGTGCTCATGACTTTTACACCGACGACACTCTCTGACCAATCAGTGACCGACAGACATCACAAGGTAGAATAGTCGAGCCGAGCCGCGCTAGAACCGTATAAACGCGTCTATGTCTGAGGTGTTTTTGGTGCTGGGGACGCACAGTGTAAAAATCCTGAACTATACCTTTAAGCAGTCCGTCGTTATCGTGGGTCTGTCCCCTAATTATGAGCCCTCAGGGGTCACAGAGGTTAATGTCTGTGGCTCCGTGATGACTCGTCGATTTGTTTGAGTGGACACAGAGCTGCACTTCTATTTTGGTCGTGAAGTGAATGCTACACTGGACACAGTCAGAGAGTAAATGTCTGTCATTGTGTGTGTGTGTGTGTGTGTGTGTGTGTATATTTATCAGAGTGTGATAGTATCTGTGTTTGCTGTGAACCTGTCTTACAGAATTCTCACTTGCTTCTCTGCGGCTGCACACACACACAGAAAATCACCCCCACCTCCACTCACCCTCACCTCCTTGTCACTGACACACGCCTACCGATTGGCCGCTGTTGAAGCCTAGCATAAGCTGTTCCCTAGCAACAGAGCGCTGGTTAACCAATAGGGGGCCGTCAGTGAGGGAGGGGCTAGTTTGCCAATCTGCTGTTACTAAGGTGCACGGAGGACCAACGGAGGTTCTCTCTCCTCTCTGTGTGTGTGTGTGTGTATTTGTGTTATCTCTTCAGGACCTTTTCTGGCACATCAAGACCAAAACCACATCAAAACCTGGTCCTAATAAAGCAGAACCTAATTTATAAAGAACTGGTTAAGTTTGTGCAAATGAGTGGAAGTCAATGCAGTGTCCTAAGAAGAAAAACCTGTGTGTGTGTGTGTGTGTGTAAATATCAAGTCCATACTGTGTATATTCTGCTGTTTATAAAGTACATTCTTCATTCTATTTTTAACTATTTTTTTATAGTCTTAGTGTTAACATCTTCGTATATTGTAATTTTCTTTTTTAATAATGCATGTTTATTACTTATTATCTTTATCTTTACTGTCTTGCTGCTGCAACAATGCAAATTTCCCCTCTGCCGGACAAATAAAGGACTATCTTATCTTAGCTTATCTTAACTTAAGATGGATGGATGGTTGAGTTTGTCCAAATGGATGGAAGTCAATGCAGTGTCCCAACGCAGAAGAAAAAACTGTGTGTGTGTGTGTGTGTGTGTGTGTGTGTGTGTGTGTGTGTGTGTGTGTGTGTGTGAGAGAGAGAGAGAGAGAGGGTGTGTGTGTGTGTCCATTTTTGTGACAGTAGTCCTCATGGGGACTAAAGCCTGGTCTTGATGAGGCAAAATCTAATTTGTGGGGCTTTGGTTAAAGGAATACTTCACCTTGTATTACTAGAATAGGGGGCGTCCCAACACTTGGTCCTGTTAGTGTAACTCTCTGCAATTAACTTAACTTAACTTAATTTAAAATTAAATAAAATAACTAACCTACACTTGTAGGCAAGTTGTGAACTGAACCATGAACTGTATTTAAAGGGACAGTTCACTCATGATGTACAGAGGGCAGGGTGACATTCAGGAGTTTGTGAGTTTCGAGGTTAAAGGCAAAATGAAATACACCTGAAATAAATGGTGACCACTTCTTTAAAAGTTATAAAAAACACTCTTCTTTCTGACTAGGAAGCTGAAGTGGATATTATGGCTTAAAAGCTTTCATATCTTTTCAGTTCGTTTTGTTGTTGTTTGAAGATGTTGTCAACCTTCAAACTTCAAAAGGGTTTAGAGGACTCAGAAATTCCACTCAGCCCTCCGTCTGTATGAATTCATATTTTTGGGTAAACTGTCCCCTTTAATAGTTTATAGTGTGTGTGTGGCTTCATCAGCTAATGCTGCATTCACATTATCGTGCAGGATTAGCGTGGGTTGGGGCCGTTCATCATGGAGAGGCTAAATGTGGCCCAAAAATTGTATTATAACAGTTTAATCCCACCCCTCGCTTGGTCATAGCACAAAAAAAAAAGATCTTCCTTTATTTCAAAAGGTTAAACCGTCTCCAGATTATCATAATATGCGGGATTACACTGTGTTATATCATGTATCCTCATGACAGTGGACAACAAATCCTTTTAGTCAAATACATGACAGGAAACACGCAGACACGCTCAAACTACTACAATGAACAAGCGAAAACTGACTTCTTTTATTTAACTATATATATAAATGGAATTGGGTTTGTCGTTAAACCACATTTTTATCAACTTAAATTGGTTTTTATTCACTTAAATCATGTCTTTTCTACCACAGAGCAGAACCACTGTCTGTTAAAATCCTTCTTTGTGACAGAGTTGTGTTTGTGCACGATGCATCTTACCGTACTGACTTTACCCTGCATGAGGCTTTGGTCCTGCTGCTCGGGGGTGATGGGTGAGGACTTCAGAGGGGGGGAGAGGGTGAGGTCCCGGCGTAGAGGCCGCGAGTCCATCTTCTCCCCCGCTCTGTCAGGCTTGTGTCCCGAGTCTTTCCCTCCCTCTTTCCCCTCTCTTCCTTCCCTCCCGTCGCGGTTCTTGTGTCTCTGCCGCTGCGCGGTGTGCGAGCGGCCCTCGCCGTGCCCGTGCCGCTCCTCCCCGTGCCCATGGGGCTTGTGGGTAGTGGAGTCTCTGGGCTGTAAAGGCTTCATCTCCATCTCGTAGTTGCTAATTTTCTCCTCGTCCTGCTCCAGCAGCCGCCCCCCCCTGCCGTGCGCGCCCCGGTGCCCGGACGTCCAGGAGGCCGACGAGGACGACTCCGTCCACCTGTCCCCTCTGACCTGTCTGTGATTGGACGAGCTGTGCTCCCGCGACTTGTGATTGGAGGAGCTGTGTTTGTGTCCATTGGTCCGACTCGCTCCCCGTCCACTGACCCCGCTTCCTCCCTTTGACAGCGTCCCCCTCTTCTTGTCCTCGCTCCAGCTGTTGGCCCGTGCGTACTCCCCCTTCCCTCCTCCTCCGCTGCCTTCACCCCCTGCGTTCCCACCCTCCATCAACACCTGGATCTCCGTCTTCCCTCCTCCCCCGCCTTTCTCACTCCTCTCTCCTCCGTCCTTCCCCTTGTCACCGTGGTCCACGGCGGTTTGCCGGTGGAAGCGTGCACTCTTGGTCCGCTGGGCTGTCCGGGCAGGAGCAGGCGGGGTGTGAGGAGGCGAGGAAGAAGGCGGGCTGAGGTCAGGGGTGGCGGCGTCGTTGGAGGGGTCGTCAGAGGCCGTGCTCTTCACGTACAGATCAGGACTATCAGCTGTGCCGGCGCTACTCGACAGGCCCTCGCCCTCCACTTCACTGGACACCTGATGTTTGGGACGCTGCACCTCCATACCTGCAAAAAAAACAACGATGACAGCAAGAGTAGGGGGTGAGGTGAAGAGGCTATGAAGCAGATGACGTGTCACTGTTAGCACATTAAGCATTTGCAGCCGTGAAACGATGCCCAAGTGCAACGTATACAATACACGCATGAGTTTCTTTCTATTGTTTCTGTTTCTGCAATTAGGCACAGGACAACTATAATAATAGAACACAGAATTTGTGCTATCTTGAGTCACAAGCCAGGGTTTTGAAACATATGTGCGGGCCAGCTGCTTCTGGAATCAAGTGAAAGATCAAATTAAATCACCTTTTTTCATTTGAACTATTTCAATTCAAACAAGCAAAGCGAATAATGCGAATTTCACGTCTTTGACTAAATTATTACGAGTAGCTTCATAAAGACATCGCAGTAGTCGGAGCCAAAGACAAAGACGTTGACACTTGTCCTCACTTGAAACACAAGTATAGATTTTAACGTCTGAACAAAAGACAACATCTAAATAATATGTTACACAATTACACAACCGTTTTACTTTGTAAACCTTGCATTCCTACTGTCGTACCAATGTCCATTGAGAAAATCAGTGTGTGGGGACACTGCTGCCTCGTGTGGTCACTTTGTGTCACTGAGGTAAAGTGATTTTAAACACAGACGTCACAAACTAACATATTTTGAACTCACTGACGGAGGCAGCAGTGGATCAACGACACCTGTGTGCCGTGTGATGTAAAAATGGCTGATTTTCTCTACGGACTTTGGTGCAGGAGAGTGAATGGTTTACAAAGCCACGCAAAAGTGAGGAAAACTGACAAATATGTGTTCTTAAGACATCATATATACTTAAGCTGGTCTCAGGCTGATTACTGATGCTGGGGGGGGAAGCTCATGTCAAAGTCTGTACCTCACATAACCACACTTAAATAACATGGACTATCCCTTTAAATTCGATGCCATAGATTTCAGGGTTCAGTGGGTTTGACGAAGTGTGTGTGTGTGTGTGTGTGTGTGTGTGTGTGTGTGGGTGTGTGTGTGTGTGTGTGTGGGCTGGCTACCCACAGTGTTGTACAAATGTGAGTGACAAAGCAGAAACTCAGAGCTGGAGGGAGGTTGCACTGACCTTATCACCAACCCACACACACACACACACACACACACACACACACACACACACACACACACACACACACACACACACACACACACACACACACACACACACACACGCTCTTGTGTATATGTCAGTTAAGCTGTGACATGTTCTACGTGTGGGTATATGGCACACGTGTGTTGTGATTTAAGTAGGCGTGTGCTGCTGCTGCTGCTGCTGTGTGCTGCTGCTGCTGCTGTGTGCTGCTGCTGCTGCTGCTGCTGCTGTGTGCTGCTGCTGCTGCTGTGTGCTGCTGCTGCTGCTGCTGCTGCTGCTCACCGTTCCCCGGGTGTTGGAAGGACGGGGAGAACTGCTTGGCGATGACCCTGGCCATGCGACTCTCCTCCTGGGCTTTCTGAGCTGCTCCGATTGCTGCCTCCGCTTTACCCTGAGCGTGGGCCGTCCTGACACACAGAGGGAAACGAAGACACCAGAAAAGAATTATCATTATTAATACAAATGTTAATATAAAGATTTTTTTTATTTTTTTTTTAAAAAAAGAGTGAGAGAGAGAGAAAAGAATAGTCACAGAATCCTGGCGGTGGTGATTATTTAGGGGAGATAAGCGCAGAGAAGAATTGAGAGCCATTGTTAAAAATATGCTGTGGTTGAAATGACCTTTGGAACAATGAGACTACATTTCATTCATTGTTATTGTATTTGCAGACAGAGCAGGATTCATTGAGGAACACCATTTTTATATACACTCAATATTTAAAACCATCATCCGAACACGGTCGACGCTCGTTTTTCTTTCGCCGAGTTGTTTTGGTTTTGATGTGGAATAAACTCAAAGAAAAAGAGCGGTATGTTCTTCAACACAGAGCGAATACACACTCGAATGTTCCTGTTTGATTCACTTTGAATGATTTCCTTGTTATATGGAGCAAAGAAACGAAGAAAATATTCACATTTAAGAAGCTAAAACGATCAGACCTCTTGTTTTGATCATGAAAAAAAGCTTCAAACCGATTATCAAAATACTTCGCGATTAATTTAGTAATCGATGAATTGTTTCAGCTCTACTTCAACACTTAAAGGGACAGTTCATGTTTAAAGTGTGGTGTGTGTATGACATAATCAGTGCTGACCGCGCGGTGTGTGGCTCACGACATGCAGATTCACCCTCAGTGAAAACAGGGACTGTCAGCTATAAAAAAAAAAAAGGAGAACAAATAAAACCTAATAAAATAAATTAAAAAAAACCCGCTTCCATATATGATAGTTTCTGACTGGAAAACTGAAATCTGCACGTTGTTCTTTCCTCCCACACCAACCAGAGTCCATTGAGAAAAATCAGCATTTGTAGCTCACACAGGACCCAGGAGCTGCCGGTCCACTGCAGCCACATTTGTTAGGCTTGAGTCCTCGGGGTAAACCCGAGTGAATGATTTCAAACAGCAAAGTCCCCAAAATAACACATCTGAAGTGACTAATGGAGGCAGCAGTGGATCAATAACACCTGTGTGCTGTGACGTAAAATCGCTGATTTTTCTCTATGGGGTTTGGTGCAGGAGAGAAAAGGCTGCAGGTTCCGTGTCACTTCACACCAAATAAAACATGTTTGACTCACTGATGGAAGAAACTAAACAATTATTTTACCACTCTCCTCAGTGGATACACCTTTGTTATCAAAGTGAATTAACAGTAAATAAACCTTAATAAATAAATCCCGGATGATAGCAAATGATGGTTATTAAAAGAATAACTCATGCAAACATCTATATATAACAGGTGGCTTTAGGGGAACGTTTACACTACACTGGGATGAGTTAGCGTGTGCACATCTGTTTAGAAACACTGTAATCTTGTTTGTGAAAGTGTGTTTGTGATCACAAAATGATTCATATCGCCGTCTCGGCGGCTGCCGGGGCTTTTTCCACGTCCTTCATCTCTCTAACAGCTCGGTTACATCCCCGTCCTCATATGTCTCTCTCTCTCTCTCTCTCTGCCTCTCTCTTTTATTTTCTCACCCCATGCCTCTTCCTAATTGCTCCGTCCTTCTTCATCACAATCCCCCCTTTTCATCTGCCTCACAGTCCCAGCCTCTCTCTCTCTGGTTATATCAAATAAATGTTTCCCTTCAATTACAGCCTCTCGCCTTTGTCTCCCTCTCTTTCCATTCAGCGACGTATCTTATTCTGCGTTTCGAGGGGCTCTCGACTCGGGTACAATAGCCTCTCATCGCTCTCTCCCCCTGCCTCCCTCCCTCCCTCCCTGGTGATCTCCTCTCAGTGGACAGTAACAGTCTTGATGCAGTGTTGCATGTCGAGGGTTATTGATTTTTTTTTTTGTCCGCCTGTGTTTTTACCGCTCTGTGCGCGCCCTGCCACAGTATACCCAACACCACCGTGTGTGTGTGAGTGCAGGCCTGTTGGCTGAGGGGGAGGTGAGGTGTGAGGAAGGAGGAGAGGAAGACTGTCTCTCTGTGTCACATGACGCAATCACATGTAGCTGTTTTTCGGGCTCTGGTTAAACTTTACCACTTGTACTTCGCCGCATAGTTTCGACTCGGATACATTTTTCACGCGCTGCATCGTTTACTCGTTGCAATTCCAACATTGTGACGAATCATTCCAAACCCACATCATCACTGCCAGAGCTGTAGATGGAAGAAGAACCAGAAACGCCACCTTCAACACCTTCAACGAGTGATCGTGGTGTTGAGGAAGGAGACCACTCCCCCATTTGTGGGCGTAAAAGACCATTCATATGGAATGAAATGCCTCCTCAGCCTCCCGAAAGAAAAACTACAACAGATCTGTTCTCTCCGCATACATCATCTAGATCAGGGGTCTCAGACTCAAATGACCTGTGGGCCACTGTCTGTCTCGTCTGGTCAGTCCGGGGCCAGTCAAGTAAAAAACCAGCTCAAAATTACACATCAATATGCCTCATTGATTGCTTTTTATATATGTATTGCCTCTTTGTCTTTTACTTCTTCTGTGCACTTTGGTCCACTGTGTTTGTTTTAAAGTGCTTTACAAATAGAGTTAGACTGGATAGTTTCTAAATATAAGTGCTTGTTTTAATATGGAACAATATTCACAATATAAAAAACTAAATATTTATGATGCAAAATTAATATAATAATAAAAAAAGAAACATACAGAAAGGACTTGTTACAATTTGATATTGTTTCTAGGGCCACGTGAAACCGATTGGAGGGCCACATATGGTCCCTGGGCCGCAACTTTGAGACCACTGATCTAGCTCGTTTATCTAATTTGTCAAATTCTGAAAGAGGGAGGTGATTCTAAACTTTCCAGAATCGTACTCAATCTCAAATATGAGATTCTACACAGAAAGTACAGATTAGGCTTCAGGAATCAAATCCAGAGCCTTTGAGTTGAGAGACAACTTGCTCTACCACTGAGCTACCGTCGACCATATGTACACGGATCACTGTCAAACAACAAACAACTATTTTCCAAATGAAAACACACTCATCTGGTACAACGTGCTCTCACCCTGGTGCCCACAACATGACACAACACAAAAGCCTCTTCAACAGCTCCAACCCACAACTTCCTGTCCCACCTCTGTCTTCCCCAGGAACAACTCTGTCTCTGTATGAATCAACTGCCAGGAGAGAAAAGAGCGGCTGATTATACAACACAACGCTGCGTCCAAAAACAAGGCAGGAGGAGAACAAATTAAAACAGCGATGGAGCGAGGTGATGATGAAGAGAGGAGAGGTGCACAGGGTGAGCATGTAATGGAGAAGAGACACAATGTGAGACTGAAGAGGAAGAAAGACGACGGAGTTAAAAGGTTTTTTACGTATTCACCATCAGTGAATCATTACCTGATTAATCGTGACACACACACACACACACAGTGTAATTACAGCCGAAAACTGCTATTAAAGCTAAGGGAGGAGACGGTGGACACACAGCGATGTCTTCTTTATGACGGAGACAACACACGAGGGATTTATGGGACATTTTGCCGGTGAAATGAGGGTCTGCAATCATTCATTCATTCATTCACCATTCATCCTCCACATGTCGGGGCCACACCCTGCACACAGGACGCCAGTTGAAGTTCGTTGAAGTTGAAATAAAGGTTGCACAGAGACGATCACGCGAGGATAAATCAGAGCGCCTGAAGCGACAATCTGGTGAAGAGTGGGAGAATAAGAGAGCGATATACTGCAGCCAGAGGTTGATGAATGGCAAGTGTGTGCAGACAGATTGGTAATCAGGCAGGCGGCAGAGGGGGAGAGAGAGTGATGAGCGCTGTGTCCGCGCCACAGACTGACTCATACAGAGAGGGGTGGACGTGACGGACCGAGGGTTAAAACGCCACATTTAGCACTTTTTTAAAAAAAAAAAGGGTAATGAGCGAGAGCAGGGACAGACAGAGACAGAGACTGAGACGAAAGAGGGAAAGGACGGGGGAAGATGAGGGTAAGTGAAGCGGAATCAAGATGAAAGAGATACACAGAGGTGAGGCGAGGTGAGGTGAGGTGAGGTGAGGCGAGGTGAGGTGACAGGGAGACGGCAAGAGAGAAAGAGTCTAATCCAGTTCTTAAATCTAAACTCCTTCATCATGTCACTAAACCAGCTGATGATGATGATGATGAAGAGGATTCATATCTGAATAGAAAAATCCATCTTTGCGGGGACATTTTGTCTGAGCCCCACAACTTTAAAGTGTTTTTTGAGGGTTAAGTCCTGGTTTTGGGGTTAGGGTTAGGCACTTAGTTGTGATGGTTAAGGTAAGGGTAAGGGTTTGTGTGTGTGTGTGTGTGTGTGTGTAATGTATTAAACCATAGGGAGCGAGGACGGCTTAGAAAAGTGAGAACATGTTGGCTGCTCCTCACAATTTGTAAAGGACTCATTTCAGGGTTAAGATCTGGTTTAAGGATGAAGAGCTGGTAAGAAGGTGATGTGTTTTTGGTACACACACATATACAGTATGTGTGGCAAACAGTGTGTGTGTGTGTGTGTGTAGGTGTACAGAAACAACAGAGCACAAAAGTCAATAAAAACGGTCGGTCAAAAGTTGGTCAATCCTCAACTGAAAGGTGTGTGTGTGTGTGTGTGTGTGTGTGTGTGTTTGGGGGCAAATGTGAGGGTGTGTGTGTCGGTCTTTAGCTAATGAAACGAGGTCAAAGTATCACAGTCAGTGTCTCTGTTCACAAAACACACTGAGTCACTGCGGACTATTTATCTGCCCGCTAATCACATGATGATGATGATGATGATGATGATGATGATGATGAGTTACGGAAGCACAGTGATCAGGGCGCATCACCCGCTTATTACACACTGTCTCACACACACACACACACAGCTCAACACTGCATTGACTTCCACTCATCTGGACAGCCAAAACAGTCCAAGTCTTATCCCCACAATTCAAATTGAACCAGTTCTGCCTCACTAGGACCAGGTTTTGGTCTCCATGACTAATGTGGAGCGCTTTGGTTTGGTACAGTATGGTACATACAGTTTTTTTTTGTGTTGTCATTAGGAAAAGTACCAAAAAAACAGCTCCAACCATTCGTTAGCACCCTTGCTTTGGCGAACCAGAGTGAAATGGTACAGTCAGGGTGGAGCTACACTGGCTCCACCCATGACAACTTCCTTGCAACCAGTGTTTTCATCAACGCCCACTGTCTATTCTTGGGGGAATAAAACAAAAAAAGCTGCTGGATGTCTTCCATTGTTGTCTGTTGTGTCTCGTTCATAGTTTGTTGTTTGTTGCATTGGTATCGTTAGAGCCATGGAACATATGAGGCTTATGTTTGCATTTTTTCTGCCTAATTAGTTCATTCCTATTTTGCTTTAATTTATAATGATAAATAATAACTGATATTTTGTTTTATCTTCATACAATTAATGTTTATTCAGTTAGATAAGGTTTATTATGCTCTTATTTTGTCCTGCTACCACAAACTGATACTGCCGTAAAGCACAGCTTATTGTAGTAAACTGTAGTAAATGAGCCATGTGGGCACCTGTCGACATCTCTGTATTGTAATTAAGTTATCAAAGCAGGAGCAACAATTTTCTGACCGTAGCTTAACCGTAATTTAGGCATTAAAGACTAATTTTTTCGCTGTCAATTAGTTATTGCAAAGATTTTGCTTGAAGACTTTTATTTTTTGTTCAATGTGGAATACAGTGTGAAAATAAATCGCTGCATTTTCTTTTACATCGGCCTTGTTTCCTTCTTGGATTTTCTTTGGAGTTTATTAACTCACGAAAAGCATGAGTTTACGTTGGAAACAAAATACTATATAACAGAGATTTTGGCCACTTAATATCAAGTTAGAATCATAAACACATTTTTATTGTAAACTCTTTATCTTTCCTGATCAAAACAAACACTTTTAATTTGAAATGATGTGAAATATCATCATAAATATTATTAGATCGATGTCTTTCTCTCAAAATGTGGACTTTTTTCACTTAACCAGCCCCCTACTGACCAAACAAGACACTCAGTGGCCCCCAGGTCATTTGAGTTAAAGACCCCCTGCTATACAACATGAGTGTGGTCATTTTTAGATACTTGAATGTAGGAATGTTAACCAGAGCCTCTGAAATGAGGTTCCGCCTCACTGGGACCAGGCTTTAGTCCCCATGAGGACTATTGGCCCTGACAAGGTCAGCGTTTATGCAAAAAAAGAAGAAAGAGGTAATAAAAGTGAGCACGCACGCACGCACACGCACACACACACACACACACACACACACACGCGCACACACGACTTCAGGAAGTAAAGAGAAAGTGCCACATCATCCTTGAACCAGTTTAGCTCCATGAAAGAATATCTGCAACAATTATCATGTGACTGTTTCACCTCTCTGGGCTTCTCCTGGTGTTCCACAAGGAAATTCCCTGCTCTTCTGTTCTGGGACACTCAGAGGAAGACACAGAGAGACACAGAGAGACAAAGAAATATGTCCAAATGTACAGTACAGTAAGAGGTCGGTTTCTACTTTAACACCATGACTAAAAAACAGGTTTTTCCCTTTAAACTCAGTTGATAATAAGCACACACACAGACACACTTGTCGTTATTCCCACAGTGTCTGTGTTAAGATCTGGGTGCTTTAAGTTTACATAAAGTGGCACCCTACTTTAAACAAGGACACTCTGTCCCTCCCCAAAAATAATCACCCTCTTGTGCATGAGCTCGTGCCCTCCAAATATCCAAGCATTATCATCTTCAGCGGGGATTATGTTGGGTTTTTCAGTCTTTACACCTGTCAGAGTGGCTTTATCTAATTTCTTCGTGTTTTCACCCTCTCAGAGTCATCCGACTAAATTAAACTGAATTCTTTTCAGTTTAGTTTTTGTGTAAAAGCTCCATTTATTTTCAATTTGTTATCTCCGTCACTACCCTACATCCCTTTGTGTGTCTTTTGCGTTGGTATGGACGTTACGCAATACTTCCTCTAGAGGGCAGTGCACAGTGCCAGGTGGTTGCAGGTATCAACAAAAACGGCGACCATTGAAAAGGTTATTTTTATTGTGTTTGATCCAAAATAGACAGAAACACAAGCAGATTTCCCGGCGGTGGAATTTAAACTACCACATGTAAGTCGTCCTATAAATGGGGAATATTACTCGTTGGTGTACCCGATTTATGATAAGCGTTATTTTCAATATTTCTGTAGTGTCCACCACAGTGAATTAAACATGCTGCATCATTGAGTGAAGCCGAGTGTCTGGCAGTCACTCTGTGTTTTCTGGTGAAGGGATTAGCCCACAGAGTCTGGCAGGCGATTTTAAATGCCTGTATAGACTCTTCTTGGTTGGTTTCCTGACTGCCCCCACAATCTCCAGTGGTATTTCACCATTTTACACCGACATTTTTCACTATTTTCTGATAATTATTGGACGAAACGACTGATCCATTAATCCGGAAAAAGTAAACCGCAGTAGTAGTACAGCCGAACGATAAGCTCTTTCTGCTGTCAATGATGTTGTGCTTGATCTAACTTATATCCGTTGCCATTACCTCAACAACATGTTTATTAAGTTGAAAAATAGCGACTGATAACATTCCAGCAGTTCTTTTCATCGTACCAGGGTTTTTCAAGGGTCTTATTTTCCTTTTACCTGAAATTCCATGGACAGATTTTTGGCATTTTCCTCAAGTAAACGGACATTTTTTCACGCTTCGCACCTGTCTGATGCTTTTTGGGGTCTCATTCTTGTGTGAGTTCATTACACGGATAGAATATTGAGCACATGCCCAGCAGTAACGAGGCAGATTTCAGGATGAAGCGGAGTCACTGATTGTGCTCGTTATTATCGTCTCTCTCCGTCTTTATCTGTTGCTTCCTCTTTGAGCGCGACTTATCATTGGCGTGGCGAATTATAGGTGAACAGCTGTGGCACGTTGTGGTCACTCTGCCCTCAGCAGCGACTGCCGTCGGGACTTAATAGGATTAGGTCGTCACTGAGTCAGCTCGCGTATCCTTTTCGCATGCACACTCTTTCAAACTCAGGCATGTTCAGCAGCTGCATTTACATTGTACGCAAGTAAGCTTATAAGCACATAAGAAGGAGCTGTGTGTGTGTGTGTGTGTGTCTTCCTGCTCTCTCAGGCTGTCTGCCAGCAATGTTGGCATAATGCGGACATTTCTCTCCCCTCTCTCTCCCTCTTGCTCTCTGTATGTATATCTTGTTCTCTTTATTTTGTATTTTCTGTGTCATTTTCCTTTTCTTTTATATAAGCGTTTTCTCTCTCTTCATCTTAACAAACCAGATCTGTCCCAAGAACCAGCTCTATTCAACGTCCGCCAAGAAAAACAAAAAAAACGACCCTACAAAGCCATATTATTAATATTATTAACCCATTATTATTGTCAGTATTAACCAGTCATCACTTAGACGAGTGATAAGAGGTGATGACCAGTAGCAGTAGTGCTCTATATTAAACGCACGCGATGTAAAAACGAAGCATTCTCTCTCGATCAAAACAATAATAAAAACCTAGTTTGACGTCATGAGCTTCTGCTAACTTCCTGATTAAGTGACTGATCCAAAGCCCTTCACTTTCTTCATGATCTACCTTATAGAAAACGAGTGAATTGAGACATACAAACAAGAACTCCACACTGATCACTTTTTACTGGACATAAGTTACAGCTATGGACCATAATGTCAGTGTATAACCTCATTGATCCGTCCAAAGGTTAACTGGTGGACACAACGTCTTTTTTAAAACAACAACTGTCCGAGGATGTTTTCACTCTGCAGACATTTATCCTAATGTCTATCACATGACATAAGAAATAAACAATGTCAAATTTAAAGTCTTAGCAGTTTAATGCTGGGGTCTAATCCAACTTGCACCAAAGTCCATGTGGTCTCCAGGACGTCTTCTACCTGCTCGCTAATCACATCTCAAGGGTAATGTGAGTGAAACCACAACCAAGTAATGAAGTACAACACTCTCACATCTGTACTTTTACTTTGTTAGTTATATTTCTAGCAAATTCTACATTCACTCCACTACAGTTCCCCCTAACTGTCTTCGTTAGCTCGCTAATACCAAATCAAATCAGAAGAAGCGTTGGTGATGTGGTCATGATTCTATTATGGAGGACTTCCTCTCTGTGTTGGCCTTTTTTCAGCAGATCACATGGATTTGCTAAAAATCCTTCCCAGCATTTTGAAAGCTTTGTGTGAAGCTGAACACCCTGTGAGAGGCTCTTGTCTCTTGTCTTCAGTACGAGAAGAGCAAAGAGACTGAATTCCTGCAACTCGGAAAACCAATTTCTTCTGAAAAGGAACGATTTCAGCTCATAAATTGACATCATACCAGTGGAAGGACGAGTGTAGTTTGTCCACATAACTCACGCGGAGGTTGACAGCACTATGAGAGGAAGCTAGTTTAAATTTTATTTAGTTAAAGTTTAGTTTTTAAACGTTGAACAAGCTCAAGCCTCTTTTTCTTGTGCCTGGATATTAAGTCACAATAAAGTGAAAATAAAATACTTCTAAAACTTAAGAACAATCAGAAATTACCTTTGATACTTAAGTACATAAATGTCGTGTACTTTAAGATTTTTACTCAAGTAACATTGTTAAAGGTGACTTCAGCTTCTACCAAAGTTCTGGTAAAGTACTTTCACTCGAGCATTTAGGTACTTTATACAAGACTGGTAAGGAAACAGCAGGAAAAGCTACAGACTCTGTCTCCGGCTGCATTCTTCAAACATGAACAGACATCGTCCACATTTAGAAACGGCTCATATGATGAAGTGATTAAAAAATAACAACTACCAAAACATTCCATATGGAGGAAATAATCACACGAGCCACGAGTTTGCAAACAAACACTGAATGGCCAAGAACACTTGGGATAATTTCCCTGTAAACAGTCAAAGGCTAAATTTAATTTGTCTGAGAGCTGTAATTAGCCTGACATTTCTGCCAAAAACACTTTAAGCAAAACCAGAGTGGCTTTAAGGGAAGTACGGCATCACGTCTTCATCTACGGTAACTTCCACTGAAAGTTTGATGAGAATATTGATGTCATTTTAAAAGCTAATCACTGTATTTCAAAAGCCAACCAAAAGTTAGCTTAGCTGAGTTTAGCTTAGCTACCCTTGAAGTACATTTCCTTTTATTATTAAATAATAATTCATATAATAATAATATTTTATTAAAATAATAATACAATTGTATTTTCTTTTGACTGTTCTTTTTAAACATTAATGACAATATACAGATAAAACAAAGAGGACGAGGTAACTTAGCTGCAGAGGCAGCGCTACGCTAGCTGCTTCAAGTCCACACGTTTTGTGTGAAAACACCAAAACTATATCACATCAAGTCATTGATTTTTTTAATAGATGTTAGTGTGGTATCAGGGAAATACTGCTGCACAGCCTCGGGTAACTGAGAAAGAAATGTATTATTTATCATTCTCTATATTCATAACTGACTGGGGCAAATGCTAGAAATTCATAAAAGCAGGGCGGGAAGACTTTATAAGCTCACTTTTAAAAACAACACAGACCGGTATCAAAACGGGTCATTGTAGGTTTACTTATCGCAACAGGAGCCTCAATGTGCATCCGTAACTGGAGAACCCACTTTCTGTTTTGAAAACCAATGATTTCTGGTTTATATTCAAGTCCCAAACTTTTATTTGCAGCTGGAACAAAGGTCAGCACTGTCTATTAACATGATAAACCCCACTGTGCTCATTGTTTTAGCCGAATGAGTGGCGTAATAATGAGAAAGTCTCCACGGCTGCAGACAGACAGTGTCTCTTTCCATGCCTCCTTAAACCGACGTTCACCTTCACCTTAATCCTCTTCTTAATCTGTCATTGATCTCAATTATAATATGGGATGGGGCCATCCACAAGTGTTTACAGTCGGAGTCGTCTTTCCCAACGATAACAACAGTCTGAAAACCATCTGAAGATACAGGCTGCATCCACACTAATCTGTTAATACATAAAAAATGCATACATTCTGCTCCAGATTCGCCTGCCGTCCACAATAACCTGATGTTTTGGAGCAGCATTTCCTCAATCTTTGATATAGAGACCCTCTTTTCAAAGACCTATTTGAAAAGAGTCTATTGGGACCCAATTCATACCATATACAAACCATGACAAGAACAAAACAAACATTTTTTATGGCTATTTATCTTATTATGAATTTGAATGGGTAAACCAAATATTTCCAAGATTTCCTTTTTGCCTTTATTGGACATGACAGTAAAGCGTGAAAGGAGGAAGACACACAGCAAAGGACCACGGGTGGAATCAAACCCGGGTCACTGCAAATTGGCCCTGTGTCCTATGGGGCGCCAGCTCTACCAACTGAAGATAAATTAATTGAAACTACAAGTTGTTTTATCAACCCCCCAAAAATTTCCTGCGAGCCAGTCTTTGGGAGTGACTGGAGAAGTTTAAAAAATGTTGCTGGCTCCATTTTTCGTTTGAAACCAATGAAACACTTAATCCTAGTTTCAGTATCACCTTGTTGTTGACGTAAGGAAATAAATCCTCCTTCTTACTGGTCAAGATTATTTGTTTCTTGTCGCTAAGAACTCCTTGAAACTATGCAAACATCTGCAGAGGAAAGACCCAAGTTCCTTCTCCCTCTCTAGGAGTCGCCACAGCAGATGATCTGCATACATTATGGTTTGGCAGAGATTTTTACTGGAGGGTTGCCGGTTCGAGTCCCCAGCAGGTGAAAGGGCTGGGGTATCCCTGAGCAAGGTACCCAACCTCCATTGCTCCCAGGGCTGCCCTCTGCTCCTAATTCTAGGAAGGTTTCTAGTGGGTTAAGTGCAGAGAAGAGATTCCGCTAAAAGTCCAAACTTAAATTTACAATGGGGATTGGGTACCTTGCTCTGGGGTACCCCAGCCCTTGACCTGGCAGGGACTCAAACTAGCAACACTTTGGTCGCAAGCCAAGTCCTCTTTCCACTTGGCTATGGCCAGTGTGTTTGTGTGCATGTAAATTATTTCTGAACTGGAGCAAAAGCAAAAGGATGAAGAAAACAAACATACTGTTCACACTCATCCACACATCAGCACAAAGCCACTACCTTGACATGGCGATCTCAGACTTCTGCCGGGCGGTGTCAGCGGCCTTCTGCGCTCCCTCCACGGCCCGGTCCACCTTCTCCCGGATCTTGCTGGCCCGCAGAGGGATGAGGTTCTTCCTCTTGCCACTGACCAGGATGTTCTGCTTGTACTTCCCTTCCTCCTTTGTGCCATCAGGAAACGTGGTGCAGCCGTAGCCGTGGCGCTTGTTGCTGAGCCACTCCCCCTCGTACTGCAGCCCGTCGGAGCGCCGGCTCACGCCGAACCCCGTCCGCTTGTCGTTCTTCCACTCTCCACTGTAGGTCTCTGTCGCCGTGGCATCCACGTCGTCGTCGGCAACAGCCAACTCCGCGTCTGCATCTCCGAGACTGGAAAGATGACACTGGTTTAATTTTATAACAAAGTTTGGCTTTGAAAACTTTACTGTAAATGACTCAAAGAAAAATCTCTTCTTATTTGGTGTGAACGCACCCTTGATTGTACTTGTAATATTAGATATTAGAAGTAACTGATGCATGAGGCACTCTGCAAACATGCACCAGCTTTATTTCTCATGTGTTGGGGATTTTTTTAGATTTAAAGGTAGGGTGGGAAGATCCTTTTCTGGAGCATTTTTTCTTCTTTTACTGTATTGCTTAAAATCTCTCTCTTCATAACACGACTGCAACCAATTAATTAATGCAGGCTTTTATACTGACCTGTAAAAACATCATCCAATCATAGTGAACAGTGACGCATCGATCAAACTGCTGAAGTGAGATTTTCCAGGATCTCCAACCCTACCTTTAATGCATTTATAAAATATAATAGGCCTCGCCAATGTCTTGGAATGTTCTAAAACTCAGAATGCTTTGTGTTTAAAGTAAGGAGCTGCTATTTTCTTCCATTTTTGGGAAGAAAAAGACATTAATTATGTTTATGAAGACTATCTGTTGTTCCCTGATGGTATAAACAACACGAAACTATGCATTTTCAGGGTTAAATGTCGGCATGAAGCGTGGTTCTCTATGTATTTATGTGTGCCTCCATGTTTGCCACTGTTGTAAAGGTTTGTTTGACTATTTGTATTAATGATGTCTGTCGGCTGGTTTGTTTCCGTTGTTTCGCCTCTGTTAAAAACAAATGCAAATGGCCAGGACTGGGGAAGGGAAGGGGGAGTGTCAGCAGTAGACTCCATAGAGATGAAACCGGACCAGACTTGCAAAGTTCCTCTTTAAACTCTGCTCTCGTACCAAGAGGTTCTTGGTCTGTAAGTCTGTCTGTTTGTAAGCTGTAGCAGGAATCATCTCTGCATACAGATCTATGCTGTAATAAATTCATATATTCAATTGAGGACAACTGAGGCTTATAAAGTTAATTGCTTTTCTTGATTTTCCCACCGTGAACCATGAGAGAATTGCAGCTCTACACACCAGACGTCTGTGTTTTTCCTTCATCATTGTGTGCCCAACAATAGCCCAGGTTTAAAGGTAAACCTTTACTCTCCAACTCCGACAACACGCCCCAAACCTGGCAACCTCGCTGGTTTACATTGATGTAAGACTGACACAACATGTAAGGCTGAGAAAACATCTTCAATCAGAGACTTTTCATCAAACCCGACTATTCAAATTTTCTCTATTCGCATTTTCTTATGTATATTATTTTTGAAATGGTAATTTTGGCTAAAAGACTCCCCCATGGTCATCAATATCCTCTGAAGCTCGTAGGTAATTAAAACTTCCTGCTCAAGCAGGCCTGACTATTTTGAATCTTGTACTCTTGTAATAATTTTCTTATTTATCGCTTTGATACCCATGTTTTCACTAGCCTTGGTGAAACTTCAGCACTATAATATGCCATTAACATCCATCATCAAATGGTAAGAATTATAAATGGTGCATCTGTTGCGTTGGTATGAATGTTTTTTAAGCAAGACTTCCTCTAGAGGGCAGTGCCGAGTGCAAGGTTGCAGGCGTCAACAAACATAGCGACCACTGAAGAGGTTATTTTCATTGTCCATGATCCAAAATAGACGGAGACACAAGTGGATTACATGGCGGTGGAATTTCAACCATTGAATGTAAGTCGTCATATTAGTGGGGAATGTTACTCATTGGTGTGGAGACGCATTTTCAATACATCTGTACTAGCTTTGGCAGATAGAATCAAATCAAACCACAGCCGAGTGCCAGGCAGTCGCTCTCTGTTTTCAGGCTGCAGAGATAAACCAACACTATTGACTCTATACTGCCCCCAATGTTCACGATAGAATTGCTCCATTTCGTCATCGCAAGCTCTCCTGCTAGGCGACCAATGACGGACAAAATGAACGCAAAGTATGGACAAAAGCCCCGCCTGTCATCGTATTTTAGTAGAAATGGGCCTCAGGAGTCACGTCAACCAAAACAATTGGATATGAATCTCTTCTGGTCATCTGGACGTAGCCAAAGTAGTTCTGGTTTTTACCTGATAGTAGAGTTGATGTCAGACGCAGCAGAGGAGACGGTGCTCATCCCAGCCTCGCTCCTGAATGAGCTCTGTTTGGACCTCTGCGAGGCCAGAGAGCTCCTGGACTCCGACTTCCGCAGCTTGAGGCCGGACAGGATGGACCTCCTGAACAGCCCGCCTTTCCTCTTCCCCTTCAGCAGCTCGGCTTCACTGTGAGCCATCAAGACAAAGCCGCCGCGAGACACCGCGGGGCTGCTGCCGCTGCTGCCCGTGCTGCACATGGAGACGCTCGTGGTCAGAGTGCCAGGGACGGCGGGGGGCCCCGGGACCACCGCCCCGGTCCGGTCCAGCAGAGCTGTGCCGTTGCTGTGCTCCGAACCGGAGCGGAGAGAGTTTATGGAGGTGCGGAGCGGGGAGCGGATGACGGCGGCCATGCCGTATGGGACACTCTGACGAACCCCGTAGCCGTGGCGCATCCCACCGACCCACTGACCCTGAAATGTTCCTGAAGAGAGAGACAGAGGAACATGTTAAGTTTTTAAATAACGTGTAACTTTCTTCCCTCTTTCACGTGATGATACAGGTTTTTGAAAGTGTGTTTGTAGGGAGACGGACAGAAGTTTGAGTTCAAGCCTGAGCTCTCACTGAAAACACAGCTGCCACAAATACTTTGCTCCTGTACAAAAAAGTACAAAATTCACATATCTGTTCTTCATTTACATTTGAAGCAATTTTTGCTTTAACTCCACTACATTTCCCAAATAACGGTGAAATATAATCGTATTGAATTGATGAGAAATTTGGAAATATGTCACAGTTAAAAGTTCGCTTGGCTTGTTTTTATGAACAAAAATGTTGAGACTTCTGCACAATTACTGCTACTTTTTATCACTACTAAAAATGCAAACACATAAGAAGACTGCCAGGATGTCCATATATGGAGTTGTGTATTATTCCCATACCAGTCTGTAAACTGTAGGGGGAGCTCACAGTGGCCAGACTTGCTGCTTTAAATCTCTATTGTTGTTCTGGTTCCTGTTCACAATGCAGTACACTTTTAAAACCCTGAACGACCCCTGAAACATGTGTCCACCATTCTCCCTGTGATGTATACCCAGTGCCTTCATAATGGTTTTTGTTTTCTTTTAATGAAAGTATTCATGTTGAGTGGCCTCCTCCTCCTCTTTGTCACTTTATTTATTCTCATTCTCATTTACATTCGCACTCACTGCTGCATAACAGTCCTTACATCTCTGTGCCACTGAAAAGTAGGACATCTGAATGTGTTTGTGTATGTGTGTGTGTGTGTGTGTGTGCGCTCTCCCTATCTCTCTCTGTCACTCACACACACATATACATACGCAGGAGTGTGTGTGTGTGTGTGTGTGTGCAAGTGATCCATCCCTCCTGCTCGTACCTCTGATGTAACGGCAGTCTGATTCACTCGCTCTGATCACAAACCACATGACCATACAAGGACTGCTGCCACATTCTCCGTCACAATTGCAAAAACACACACACACACACACACAAACAGTTTGTGAGAGAAGTGGGAAGTACTAAATGAAGCCAATCGTTTCTCTTGCTTACGCTGTCAGACACACTCTAACGCGGTCACATGGTCGCTCACACACACACACACACATTGGTTTCCATGTCTTTAGAGGACACTACATTGACTTACTATCATTTCCTGGAGACTTACTCTAACCTTAACCATAACTACTACTGACCTTAACCTTCACCCTGAGCTCAGCCTAACTTTAGAACATGTCTTCACCTTAAAATGGAATAATTTACAATATGGGGACTTGATTTTTGTCCCCATAATGTGACTGTGTAAACAGATTTAGGTCTCAACAACATAAGGAACACCAGGTACACACACATGCATCACTTTAGAGGACTTACATTACTTTCCTGGAGACATACACTAACCTTAACCCTTAAAACACAGGGCATTTAGGCTGCTTTTTTTCCATTACTATGTTAAGATGTATACAGAGGCTATGAGAATACATGTACAATAGAGTGTCAACTATATAAACACACCACAAAAAGAACTAAAAGATTTTTTTTTTTTTAAATCGGACTGAATTTGTAAAATTTGGAAATACATTACAGTTCAAAGTTCGCTTGGATCTTTCTTTATGAAACACAATAAAAGTGAAACAATGTATTTTGTGACTTTTGCACAATTATCGCTTCTTTTTTTAAAAAATGTACAATATAAAATAAATCCTAACTTTGACATAAGAAGACCAAAAATTGCAATTACCGATAAACCCACACACACACCAAGGATGTCCATATAAGGAGTTATTAGTATTAGCATATGTTAGTATAGTATTATTCCCACTGCAATTTACCAAGGGTGCACCTGCAGCACTGATCTGTGCCATGTGAGTACTAGGGGTTAACCATAACTACTACTGACCTAACCTTAACCTTAAACCTAACCTCAGCCTAATTTTAAAAAATTTCTTCACCTCAGAATGCAGTCATCTACTTTATGGAGATTTGCTTTTTGTCCCCATAAGGAAGACAAGTCCCCATAATGTGACTGTGTAAACAGATTTAAGTCCCCACAACATGAGGAATACCAGGTACACACACACACACACACACTGATCTCGCCATGAGGACGATCTGCTGCCTCTGATCCACACAAACACACACAGAGAGTCTGGGTCACTGACAGCTGCTCAGCACATCTGGAGAGGTCTTTGTAATCTTGTCAGTACGCAGCTGTACGACCATATGACAGGCAGATCAAAGAATACACACACACACACACACACCACCGCCAAGACTGAGAACAACAGAAGGAGAGAGACAGTCGCGTTTTGTGTGTGAGAGTTTTTCTGCTGACGTGAAAAAAAAAATTCATCTGTTTGTTACAAGTCATGTCTCTGGTGACCCCATTTCTGTGTTTATAGTGATTAACGCAGTATTTAAAGCTGTAGTGTGTCACTTTTGAACATAACTATATCCTCCACATGAGGGTCATGGGGAGGCACAATCATCCATTCATGCTCACATTCAACTGCTAATCCACCGTGTGTCCTGCTCTCTAATCTATATGTAGGTCTTTTTTAACACTTTTCAACTAGAACTGAACTGAACTGTCTGCAACCTTGAGGAAAACAGTGAGTGAATGAATGAATGAATAAATGAATGAATGAGAAGCTGTGTGTGTGTGTGTTCTTGGAAGTACAGGTCCCCTCCTCCAAAGTTAAACACACTCGATGAGATTAAATATTCAGCGGAGCAGTGCACTGTCTGCCTGTCGCTCTCCGTGGTGCTGAAGAATATCGTCTGAGAATCAGACTCGGCTGCTGCTGCTAATTTCCCTTCAAAACATCAAACGCCACCATATTTTACATGTCACATCAGAGCACGACACGAGAGCTCAAGGAAATGCTCTCTATTTTTTTTTCCTTCTTCTTTTTTAAGAATCTGCCGCAGTTTTCTGGTTTTCATAATAAACCTGTCACAGTGAAAAGTCTCCCCACTCCACTCCACTCCAGGCCTGCATGTGCGAGCGCAGTTCACCTCCTGACTCACACGGGCAAAATGATTTCGCCGATTCTGCCTGGAGGCGAACAGGAAGTGCTCTCGATTCACGCGGGGCCTGGACTGGACGAGGGAAACTGCGAGGCAGCAACACGGCGAGAGAGAGAGTTTACACTGTGGAAACCTCACAGAGACACAGTGACCTGATCAAAACATCACCCAACGCTTTTATCCAAAGTGATTTACAAAGGAGGAATAAGCGACGTCAAGGTCGTCTTGGAAAGAACGTCACTAGTCGCAGTAAGAGGTGGATCCAAGTGCGCAAGGAGATAGGAGCTAGGACAGAAGATGCACTTGGAAGAGCTGGGAAGAGTGCTCGGTAGGTCGTTCCACCAGCGTGGAACGACACATGAAAAGATTTTGGATTGTCTTGCGTGGGGTATTGGGGCCACCAGACGGCAATCCTTTGATGACCGAGGGGTAGTCGAGAGGTAATGCAAGACTTTAAGAGAACATTTAAGAATGTTTGTCACTTGTCTACCTCCCCAAGTGATCAGTGAATTGGGAAGAAGTGGAATCAATCTAATCTAACTGTGATAACAGATTAGTTAGATTAGGAGATGGCTGATGTTTGACGGGGAGGTCTACAACACGGTAGTGCTACGGTGTATGACTTTGAGACAAGTGGAGCTGAAGATGCTGAGACTTTTGTTGGGAGTGACGACGACGGACAGGATTAGAGATGAGCATATTCCATCCAGAGACAGCTCAGGTTTGGAGATAAAGTAAGAGAGAGGGGACAAGTTTGAGACGATTTGGTCACGCGCAGAGGACGGACGGTTAATATATTGGAGAAATGATGTTGAAGATGGGAGGACAAGAGGAAGACCACAGAGAAGGTTCATGGATGCTGTGAAGGAGGACATGAGGACAGTTGGTGTAAGAGAGGAGGATATTATTACATTATTTTTGTATCCATTTCCTTTAAAGAAAGAGTTTTATAAGAGTTGCAGTACCACTCTTTACCCAGCAGGGTAGCACATCCTCATTAGTGCGTTTGGTTTTTATGCAGGGCAGATTTCCAAAGTCAGTCATTTTAGAGTTTTCATGTTTCAGACGGCATCACAAATCCTCACAAACAAACATCCAAAACCGCTCCCATTACGTAAGCTAAACCCTGCAGTGAGCTGTTGTATCTGTGGAGGAGGAGGAGGTGCGTTGTTGTTGGAGTGGCCTTGAAAAAAAAACAAAAACAAAACAAAACATCAAAGCACAGTGAGAGTCACAGTTACTTTCTTCGCCTGTACGAGTGAAGTGTGTTCATGGGAAATAAATTAATGAATGACAAAAACATAGAAGACAGAGGTCACGTGAGTCCTGAGATGCCAGTGGGTTTATGTTGTGTAGCAGAGAAAGAACGAGACAGCGGTGAATTCACTGGATAAAACTGTCAGTAAAGTAAAGTAAGTATAAAAGTGGAAGTTAAGGACAGGTATGTTGTCACACACAGACAGACAGTACATCTAACACACACACACACACACACACGAGCTAAACTGCAGTGAAAACACTGTTCAAAGCTAAACCTCTGCCTGCGTAAATCACAGCATGAGACTTTTATCCGTTTAAGAGATTTTGCTTGGGCTCTTTTTTTTATCTGAGAGTTTCAGATTTGAGGATTTATTTATCCGCTAAAAATCATTTCAGATTTTGTAACCAATGTTCTGCCCCTGATGAGTGTACACTCACCGGCCACTTTAACTGCGCTACCAGTTGAAATGAATGAATTTAGACACGGTCGAGATGACCCGCTGAATTTCAAACTGGGGATCAGGATGAGGGAGAAAGGTGATTTAAGGGACTTTGAATGTGTCATGGCTGTTGATGGAACGAAAAACCACCAGTGAGCAGCAGTTCTGTGGGTGAAAATGCCCTCGTGAGGTCAGAGGAGAATGACCAGACTGGTATGAGACGACAGGAAGACAGCAGTGACTCACCAAGGTTTACAGACGACCATTTCTGAACATACGACGAGTCAAACCTTGAAGTAGATGAGCTACAGCGAGAAAATAGCACACCACTTGTCCGCCCTGTCACTTTATCTGGGGACCTGTATGTCTAATGAAGCAGCTTGTGAATGAAAAAAATCACAATTTAAAAATATGACATGAATGAGCTCTAGTATATTCACAGATTATGATGAAAACTAAATCTGAGAGACACAGACGGCCTTCAGTGGAAGGACAGGACAGTTTGATCAGTCAAGAGCCGCTCAGCGCTCAACAATTAGCACTGTATTTTTGGCTATTTTTGTAAATAATATAAATATTTTGGTGTATCAAATAAGAGTAAAACTAAAAACTACAACTCCGTCTTATCACGGGACTTAATGAGAATCTCTTGATCAGTATTTACTGTATATACTACAGTTTTTGCACCCATTCACACATGTATGGCCCTCTTTACACCTGGAATTAAAATGTCTTTTCTGTGATGGATTGCTGTCTGCTAGCACCTCACCACTTACAGACGTACAGATATGAATACACTCGAGATGCTTTGAAGACAAACTGTTTTCCGATCTGCCAAAACAATCGAAGTGTCGGACATCGAACTGAAGTGTGAAATGAATCTCCGATGCATCTCTGCTCTGAGCACAGCTAACGTGAAAGCGGCAACAAAACATGCGCAGTCTCCTCTGCTTTTGGCGTTTTTTCCGCTTGTCAAAGACAACTTCCTCCTTTGATTGAAAAAGCAAAGAGGATATAACCTAGCTCGGAACTGGGAATCAAACCCACAACCCTCCAGTTCAAAGACAACTCCTTCTACTACTGATCTACCATCACCCGCCGTACACTGCCTGTGGCTACCTGAAAATGATGACGCTACATCTGTGAAGGGGCTATCCTTCTAATAAATTCAAACTCCTACACATGTGCAAAGTGCAGCTACTTCATTTCCAACCCCTAACATTAACCTCCAAATCAGCCTTTGCTGCTGCACACACCTCAAGTTTCCAGTCGAGAGCAGGTTGTGACAACACCGTAAGAGTTAGAGACGCCGTGAGAGTCAGAAGTAGCCAAACAGTAGCTCTTCTGCCATTTTCTGCAGAACAGGTGTGCGTTGAGCATCGAGAATAGATTTTAAAACAAAAAACAAAAAAACACAATACAATAAAAAAATGTTATGGCTTTGCATAGCAAATTAGCCACCGGGGGGCAACCACCACTCCCAGTTTACAGCCCAACTTCATCCATGAGATGCAATAACGGATGTTGGGAGACGTCATTCAATTGTAATCCAGCTGGAAGGTATTTGGTATTTGGAAACCAAAGCCCTGCTCAAATAATAAGTACAAGGTTTTCAGAGTTACTGAAGAAACCTGCACATGTCCATGTGGGTCCCATAAGGGTTTTATTTGGGCTGACAATATGGGTCTCAAGTGGATTTATCCATGTTTTCCATTGTGGCCCCACCTGTGTTTGCCCACTTCAATCCTATGCCCACTTAGTAACCTTTCCAGGCTACCTGGGTACTGAGTGGACATGGGATTGAAGTGAGCAAACACGGGTGGGCAAGGGCAACGGCTTGAAGAGGATAGGCCATGTGGGCAAACACAAGTGGGGCCACCATGGTAACCACGGACAAACCTGCGCATTGTCAATCCAAATTTAACCTGTATGGGCCACTTTTTTTTACCATAATTTAACAGCTTCAGCATCATTGAGATGGTTAACTGTCTTGTTCCACTGCCCCCTGCTGTCTGTTAGTGGAAAACCAGCCTTGCAAGATCTTCAGAGTTCTCAGAATCAGAAGGTTCTTGCAAAGTCTCGCGATAAAACACGTAACTCCACGTGGAGAACCAGAATTGAAAAACACAGAAGCATGAAAAACACATGATGGATACGGTGGTGTCGTAAAAAATATGTGCTCCGAAACTGTAGGGGGCGCTCTGTAGAGAAGAGAGACTTGCTTTAACATGAATATCACATCAGTTCTGTTTGAAAACAGGATAATAGTGTCATACAGGGATTCGGGGGAGTTCATTTTCATTTTCATTGTCTTATAAAGTCACATGTACAGTGATAACAGTCTGCTGTGGTACATAACCAAGCCCATGTAAGGCTGACTGATCCAGAGAAACACAGAGGACGACAGAAAAGACAGTGGCACCGTTAGCTGAAGAGCTTCCTCCTACACAGGCAAACATATTCTCCCAAACACCAAGCAAAGGAAGAGGCTTTTTGAATTAATTTTCTCACTTCAAATAAAGACCACAGTGTCTCACCGTGGGTAATCATTTTATGCAGTTGGGGGTTTTATATCAGCTTACATAACATGGTCAGAGCTGGAATAATTAATTAATTAGCCGCCTTGAGCGAACTGGCAAGATATGTTAAGGACGATTAAAATGTTGTTGTTTTTGTTGTAGTTGACTATTTACCAACAGCTGGGGGACAGGAGCGAGCTGTCATGTCAGGCGGTTTCATGTGAGGGAAACATCTGTTGACAGAAGTGTTGGCACATTATTTATTGTCCTTAACACATTTTGTCTTTCTATAGGATAGATATGTGTGTGTGTGTGTGTGTGTGTGTGTGTGTGAGACACATAAGCTTCTCAGGCACAACATTCACTCACTGACTTCATCTGTGGCTGTTACTACTGTTGTAAACAGTGACAGTTGTAATCTCTCTTCCTTTGTGACTCCCCTTATTTCTCACTAACATGATTACTTCCGCGTGTGTGTGTGTGTGTGTGTGTGTGGTCGGTAATCAGTCAGCTTAGCTCTTCATCTCAGTAAATAATTAGCCCGGAAAGGCCAAGCCGGCCAATCAGAGAGCACCAGAGGCAGCCGGGCAGCCAATAGCGGCGCAGAACACTGAGTCCCCCCCGTGACACGCTGACCTGCTGCATGTCGGCGAGCGTTGCTATGGAAACCCACACTGTACAGAGCGGCTTCGTTTGAATGCAGTGAAGCGAGGGAGGAGAGAGAGAGAGGTGGGAGGAGAGGAGAGGAGATGAGAGAGGGGACGTTAGGAGAGGAACAACAAAAGATAAAACAGCGGTGAAGAGATACGAGGAGGAGATGAGGCGTCAGGTGTAGTTGGAGGTGAGAGCGGGGAAAGTTTTGGAGCTGACCGTGGGAAATGTGGCGTGTTACTAAAGTGACTCAGCGGCAGAGCTTCTCTGAATGGCTTCTGTGGCAGAGCTAATGTAGACACCACATGACCGCTTACCATTCACTCACACCTACTGCACATGTCACATTGGAAAGCTACTGTTGTCATGACTGACTTCACAGCAGGAGTTGCTGCCGTTGCTGCAGTGACAGTAATGTCGTTGGGTGTACATGGGTTATAACGGGGGATCCATTCTTCTGATCACTCGCTCATTAGCTATGTTTACATGGACACAAGTAATCGGAATAAAAGCCTGATCGTCACGTAAACACGCCAATCTGAAAACTCCGCCAAGTCACCCTTGGAAAAGAGATTCCGATTTCAATGGGTTTTTACCTGGTTAAATAAAGATCAGAGGTCATCAGAGGGCTGTCAACCTGAAACGACCTGGAGGTCATTGAGCACCTAGTCTGGTCATGAGGGAGCCGGTTAAGGGGGGAAAAAAGTGGGAAAAAACAACTGTTCAGTAGCGGGAGGGTAATATGACCTTAAAACTACAACACAATATTCCATTTCAAGATATTTGATGATATTTTGCAGAATTTCAAAGTAAAAGTGCTTATTTCGATATGCAACAGTGTATACTTCACAATAAAAAAAATGAATGACGCAAAATATATATATGCACATATGTATATATATATATAGACATATATATGTACATACATATATATATACATGTTGTACATATATATGTTACATGTCAAATGTTATTGGCGATAAAAAAAACAATTCTGTCATAATAACCAATGAGAACAAATGAGCAGAAGTAAAATATACGACTTAGCTAGAGTTAATTGAGCTAAAATGTGTTAGCAATCAGTAAGAAACTTGAAAATGCTTCAGCTAAGGAGTCACATATAAAAATAATTATCACTTCAATAAACTGACATTTGTCGAATGACCAGAAACTCAATATCCTGCTAGCTAAAATGTTAGCTTAAATGTTTTTGGGGCAATAAGAAGCGCGTAGTGGTTTAGCTTATCGTGCCGCTTTACTTATTGTAATTAAATTAAAATAAATCAAACTACTGTCTGAAAAAAGAGAAAAACAGATAACTGGTGAATATAAAATGTACCTGTTAGCACAGTGTTTAGCATAGCTTTCATGTTTGCTTGTTCTGTCCAACATTAAAATTTGTGAAGGTTGGTATTGATATTAGTGACGTTACCGTTTGATATTATTGTTGTAAGACAGAAGTGAAAGGTTTATTATTTTCCTCGATCAATCACTAATAAAATCCTTTTTAAGTCTGACCTGAACGTTTATGACCTCGTATAAATACAGAATCAGGATAAGTTAATGTTGCTATAAAAAGTGCACTGTGTACTGCCGGAGCGAGATGAATGGAAAACCAGGCCGATGTTTTCAGAGTGACAGTTGTGTACCACACGTCCGTCCATCCATCGGAGGATTCCTTATCACTTTTTCATATAATTAGAGAACTCTCATCATAATCATCCAGCTAGAAATCTCTCTCTCCATTATCTCGTCATTATTTAGCTGATAAATCCATCCATCCATCTGTACATCTGTCTATCCATCTTTCCCATCTTCTCTTCCTCCGTCTGTCTGTTATCAAACTCTGTGCGTGTGTATTATTTATATTTTTTGAGGTCCAAAGAAACGTACAAACCTATCTTTGTGAGGACATTTTGTTTGGGCCCCATGACTTTAAAGGGGCTTTTTTCAGGGTTAAGACCTGGTTTTAGGGGTTAAGGTTAGCCCCTTAGTTGTGATGGTTACGGTTAGGGTAAGGGGCTAGGGAATGCATTATTAGGGTTCCCAATTTTCCAGGACTTTTCCAGGACATGTTAACAGACAAGCTATCACTGAATAAGAGAATCAATTTCCAGATTAACTTAATCTTCTCATTTTCCGTATGTTTTCCATACCTGAAAAATTGGTCAATCATTTTCCAGTTTGCGTGTGTGTGTGTGTGTGTGTGTGTGGTCCAGACTAGCATCGTAAAACAACCTGCTCGTCGTAGAGTTATGTAACAAGGCTCCGATTGCATGTGTGCTACTGACAGAGCTGTTGTTTAAACCTCACACACAGATCTCATGTGTGTGTATACTGTACGCTTGTGCGTGTATGTGTGTATTTGTGCGTGCATGAATGTGTGTTTCTATTTTTAAGCAGGAATCCATATGGTGTGTGGGCGACTGAACCGAGCCCTGGTCTAAGTGCATTGATGACATTGATTTTAAATTCAGGGCAAATCTCATGCTGGTTAAAAAGATGCAAAGGTCCTGAAACCTTAAATATGTGCATGAGTCGAAACTGTACATCTTGTTGGATGGATGGATTTTTTTTTTTTTTTAAATAAAGAAAACCCATGCCTTTACAGTTGTTACTACACTTGTTTTGACTTGGGGTGGGTCAAAATATCGATTTGGTGATACATCGTCGTCCTTCCTGGTGCAATGCGATAATCCATACATCAGGGCAAATATCGATATTTTAATTAACAAATTAAAGAGCTTTAAAGTAAACTGTCCCTGGCAGTTTCGCTTGCCGGTTGCCACATTATAAATTACCTTGTGGTGGCGCTGCTCAAATGAATAAGGGAAACTTGGGCGGAAGTCACCTGGCTAAAGAAGAGGGGAGTTTACAGCAGGATAATGGTGGAGAAAGCTACGTTAAGAGATGCTCCATCCACGTGCAATACATAGACTTTATGCACTTTGTTCTCCGTGTTGTGAATAAATAGAGAAATCCTGCTCTTTTGTTTTCTTCAGATATCGTATCGCGATGATTGATATCATGGACCATGTATTGCGTACCGTATCGTGAGGTACCCTGTGATTCCTACCCCTAGTTTTGACTGTATTTATGTTGGTCACTTTCATCCACACACTGTAATGTGGTAAGGACATTTCTGTCCCTCTCAATTCACTCACGCCAAGATATACAACGTATTGAACCAAGTGTAGCACAAGCTATAAATCGTGTTTAGTGTCAATTAGCAAATGTAGCATGTTAGCGTGCAGACATGCTAAACATTATTGCTACTTGGCATCAGCATCTTTTAGCTCCGAGATTTCAGTGTTTGGCCTCATGGAGCAACAAATACAAATCTGTCCTGAGCTCACATAGAAAGACAGGATATAACATGATAACATTTAACATGATTTAACTCCTCTGGAAAATGTTCACTGACTTAATAAGTCAAGACATGTTCTCATAGACTTATGGAGATATGCAGTTGTTTTCTTTTTAACTGATCTACAGTTTGGCAATTTTCGCTTGTGTCGGAAGTCGAACTCATGACTCTTCTGCCGACGACATTCTCGGACAAATCAGTGGCCGGAAGTCTGTCCACGTCACATTTCAGTATCGGCTCAGCTCATCTGGAACCTCGCAAGAGCAGGTACCAAGAAAAGCACCAGGTTCCAGGTGCTATTGCTAATGAAAAAGCAAAACAAAACACTAGAGTCGAGACAAGCCACGCGAGAACTGTATCCGTATCTGAACTGTAACGGAAAAGCACCATTGGATAAAAAACGTAGAGGTGCCCCCCGGTGTCCGGCACAAAAGCATTGGTTTCAGTCTCTGGGACTTCAATTCATTCAGTATCAAAACACCAAAGATTATAGTTAGGTTTCAATGCTTATGCAAGGATAATATACTGTATATAATATAATATACAGTCGAGATTAGCCAGTATTGTGTCTTTTCAGGTTATATTGTGATGAGATTAACTGCTATATTATTTTAAAGTGACCACCATTTTCCTTAAACAGTTGAACAACTGTTGAAAATTCAGCCTGTTGCTCATACGGTACATACGTATGGAGCCTCATCTCTATAGTGCATTTCACACAATATTTTATGGAATACAAGAAAAATTCAGCAAGGACCAACCGTGAGGACATCTCTTGGGCCTTAGTCTTTGCAAGCTGCCGTCCTCCTCTGTCCCTCTAACCTTTTATTCACCCTCTTAAGACCACATGGCCTGAATTCAGGGCCTCTAGATACACAGGAAAGATCCAACGCCTGTCCTCATGCAACCCACTGCCTCTGCATGAATGGCGTGCGCGTGTGTGAAAAGGCGCCGGCGGCAGCGGAAGAAAGGATGACCCGAGAAGACCTCCAGACAATCTCCTCCTACTGTAATCTGTCACTGTCAATCATTCCCCACTAACAGCACAATCATTTTGATATAGGGGACATCTGTCAGTCACTTTTAATATCACTCTTTGACAGACACGCACACAAACACCCACAATGCATCTGGCTCTCGCTTACCTCCGTCCGAGTACGTCTCTGTTCCATATCCGTCCTGCAGCCCGTTGTTCCACGTTCCCTCGTACTTCCCGCTCGTCCCGGTGCTTTCTCGGAGACCATAGCGTCCCTTAAAGCCGTGCGTCCACTCGCCCTTGTACACCCAGCGGCCTTTATTCTCAACACCCACTCCATGTCTCTTGCCCTGAGCCCACGTGCCCTGGTAGGTGTTTCCGCTGGGCCACGTGTAGACGCCCAGCAGTTCAAAGCCATGGGCCCAGGACCCGCAGTACTCGCCCTGGCCCTTTGGTCCCGTGCAGATGCCATGGCCGTGCGCCTTGCCCTCCTCCCACCCGCCGCAGTATGACCCCCCATCGTCAAAGTTGAACCTGCCGCCAGTGGACATGCATGAAACAGGTCTTGGCAATTCCCCTGAAGCCTCGACAAAAAGAAAAAGAAAAGAAAAAGAAAACAAAGGGAGAAAAGGGGAGGACAGGTTGGTGCTAGAACCAATCCATGGAGTCAAATTTAGAGTTTGGCGAGGTCAGGGGTGGAGGAGGAGGAGGGAGGAAGGGGAAAATGAAAAGAAACCAGTCCTTGTTTTCAGGTGGATTAAAGAAGAAGAAGAAACAAGGTAAGTAAGAAAAGTTGACCCCTCAGCGGGAGAGTCAGGGGTTTCCCGATGTGGTGGGGAAGAAGAAGCAAGATGTTCACACCATCCTTCTGCTGGGATCTCTGAGGCTATGGCTAGCACTTCCCAGCTTCTCTGTGGCAGGTGAGAGAGGAGGAGAGTGGGCCCACCGCTGCCATTACCCACTCTCAGTGGTGGACGAAACCATCAGGCGGCTCCACCGACACTGCCACCAGCAGAACTCTTCCTCCTCCACCTCCTCCTCCTCTTCTTCTCGTCTCCGCTCAGGCCCACTCGCTCTGCCGCCTCCTACCTGATGATGCCTCCACCTCTCTGGAGTGCAGAGCCAAGAAGTCTCCCTGGAGGCAGCCCTTCAAACCTCCAAGCTACCAGCATAGGAGCCACCCTCAGCACTGAGGCCCGAGCTGGAGCGGTGACATGATGAGTGAGGAGGGAAAACGCACAAAAATCACTTTTTTCTTAAGGAAGAAAAGGCTTTTTTTTCTTTGGGTCCGCTTTCAAGTCAGATGTGTGGCTCACTTCAGGCTTCAGCATCCCTCTCTCTCACACACACACACACACTTTGTCAGTGAAGGAACACACATGCATAGAGAAAAGGGAAATAAGGGGAGAAACAAACATGTAAATTTGCTTGCCTGCCTTTTTTTTTTTTGGTCTGTCCTGTGCTGCTGGAGAAACAGCAATGCAGTCTCCTGCCTTATACACACACGTACAGCACAAACGCACCCATACACACTTCTTCCTGACAGCAAATGCGCTCACACACACACACACACACACACACACACACAGAGGGAGAGACAATGAAAATAAACAACTGAATTGATCAGTTTCTCCTCCTCTTCTATTCCCTCTCTCAGTCTGGCTGTAGGTCTTTAATCCACTGCTTCCATAAGTGGTTTATCCTGTGCGTGGGTTGCCTTCAGGTTTCCTGCTTGATGAAATAACATCCATCTATGTGATCCTGTTATGGTGCGTCCTGTCCTCTTCAGCATCTCCTGCTTGTCTCCATGTTTCCCTGTGGAGCAGTGGCTGACGCACAGCCTGCCTGCTGCTGTCTTACAGTCTCTTCTCCTCCTATGGCTGGATCACTCAATCTCTCTCTCTCTCTCTCTCTCTCTCACACAGAAAATCTGCTCATTAGAGAGGACTGTTCCAATGCAGCCAAACACCACCAACCTCCACACACACCCCCCCCTCCTCCTCTGCTCAATAGCACACTCCGGCTCTTAAAGGGACACACACTCAGAGCTGCTCAGATGAGTTTCTTCTCTCCCTCGTTCACCTGTAGCTTTTAACGTTCACTCAGCCTTTTTGTCTCTCTGCTCCTTTGCCTCAGGCGCAGCTTGTTGGCCTGACACTAGCGATGACTACAGAGCAGGGCCGCACACACACGTTTCCCCTTGGAGGGTCAAGATAGTCAAGACGGAGACATGAAAAACAAAAAAAGAGCTACTGAATCTGAGGGGAAAGCAAATACTGGGTGAATTAATTAAATTAAATATTCTTTTAGTGTTATTATTGTAGATAAACAGCAAGTCTGCTTTGTATGTTTCTGTCGCACAACATTATTTTTCATGAGGTGCCTCCATCACATTAAATAGTAGCTTTTAAAATGCAGGAAACCCAGGTTTTAATGACCAACATTAGGTGACATACTATAGCTGACTTCCCGCCCAGTGTTGCTCTGCCTTCACAGACACTCACTCGTCGACTACCACCATGGTTCTTAATCTGTGGTACGTGTACCACCGGTGGTATGTGAGCTTCCTCCGGTGCTACTAAATCTGAAATACTGTTCCACTGTGTATACCAGGGTATGTGGTCGGAGTGGAGCTGATCACTCGCTCTATCTTAATCGAATGTCACTATACCGGTGTGTGAAGCACATGTGAGGAAGAGTAGGATGATGAGAGGGCAAATGACCTTATTGGGAATAAATTTGCCTCCCGTGAAAAGTCCGTAGCTGACTTTGCTCGACCTCTGAAACTCAAAAAACAAACACTCAAAACTCCACTTATCCTCCATATGAGGGTTGTGGGGTGGCTGGAACCAATAGAGTGTCCAGTTAACCTTTGACCCCAATCTGCATGTTTTTGGACTGTGGGAGGAAATTATCTGTCTGCTGTACAGACAGATAATAAATAGAAAATAAATGAATGTTTGGATACTTAATTTCACAAACCATCGATATATATATTTTTAATTTTTTCTTAAATGTAAATGTTATTACTATTATTAAACTTTTTTACCCATAATTCACTGCTTTATCCTCCACAAGAGGGAAGCGGGGGGAGCCGGAGCCAATCCCAGCTGGTATAGGGTAAAAGGTCAACAGTCCATCACAGACAAACTCACTCTCACACCCGAGTTATCCTAATCCTATCTTTTCCATTGTTTACCTTTAAATTGACATCTTTCTACTTGTTAAAGACACTGGCGGTGGGAAAACATTAAAGAATTCCATTGTACAGGGACCTTGTTTTCTTTCATGTGTTTATGACAATAAACACTTTGAATCGTGGCGACACGTTAATCTGTGCTTTGTCTTTTCCTGCCGGTGCAGCTCATCCCTGCAGCTGCCCCTGTTGCTGTTGTTGTCCTTGTCCTAGCGTTTTGCAGTGGCTGGGAGAGCTAAGCCAATTCCAGCCCAGATTAAAGTAATAAAATCACTGCGAGGCTGGGGATTAAGGTTTATAGGGCCCTAAACACACGGGTAGTCGAGAGAGAGAGAGCAGGGACAAGAGAAGCAGGTGAGCAGGAAGAGTCGGTGACCACAACAGAGGGATTAGACTTCAGAGAAGTTAGTAACACACACACACACACACACACACACACGCATCAGTGTTGTTCGTCACAAATCCATGACATGGTGTGGAAAGAATTAATTAGAGATAAGACTGTGCTGACATGATCACAGATAATGATTAGAGATGCTGTAAAGAGAGGGTAAAGAGCAATACATGGAGGGGATTATTTACACATTTGAGAGGAAATTCAGTACAATCTCATCGAATTACAGAGCGCAATAATATCATTTGCAGCCATAATTTAAGGCAAAGATGTAATTCCTCAGTGTACTACACAGAGAAGTTGTTGTTTGTGGTGTGAAACTGTGTGTGCACAAGGAAGGAAAAAACGGTTCAAAAACACATACAAAAATAGATTTTCACAAGATATAGGGACGAGGGGTTTTGACTCACTGTTGTCACTGCATTTTTTTTTCTTTATTTATAAATTGTTTTTACCAGCACAATCCAGAAATGTAACAAAACTTAGAAACGAAGAATGGAGGAGGGGAGATTAATAATTGCTGTTAATGGAGAAGGGGTGGGATTAAATCAATACTAATTGTTGTATATTTCATTAAGATATTATATATTATATTATATTTTTAAAATATACTATTTTATTCCACTCAGTGTTGTATTTTACTGTTTTTTTTGTATCTTTTTATATTTTCTTTTTTCCTTTTATTGTGAAGCACTTTGAGCTGCAATCTTTGTATGAAAAGTGTTAGAAATAAAGTTATTATTATTATCATCATTGTCATAATATATTGTTTGCATGTTTGAAATAAACCACTCCTACTACATCTAAAGCTGCAAAAGGCAACTTATCACTGTTATTTTGTGAACGGACACGTTGCTCTTACTCAGTTTACGGCAAAGAAACAAAGTGTCAGTTTTCTCTAAAGTGCAGATGTTCTACAGATCTACCCGTGTGTAAAGTGTGGCTACTTCCTGTTGCTGTTGCCATAAAGTTAAAGGACCCTACGTATTTATTTCATAAGAATAAAACGAAACATAACATTTCATTTATCTAAACTGTTGTAAAATATCCTGACAGGAGTGAGTAGAATTCTTGCTTCTAAGTAAAGTGGAAGTGTTTTGGAAAAGTTTCTTCTAGATTAAAAGCAATAAGACAACGGATGCATGTTTATGGTGGTGTCATTAAAACATATGTCCTCCAAAACTGTAGGGGGCGCTAGAGTTAAAGACTTCTGCTTTAACCACGTTTGGGCACTGTTTTGAATTTTGATAACAATTTTGATTAACCGTTTAAAACCCTACAGAGGACAGAGACACGTGAACGAGCTTCTCGAGGGTCAGTGTCTCTGAGTGAAAGGCAAAATGTGCCGAGTTCAAATTTTCCTCTGACCTCATCCAGCGTCTTCCTGTGTTTGCTCACCATCTGCTCCATGCATCCACCGCGTGACATCTCCAAGCGATCGATGAGCACAGTCGTCTGCATGGTCGGTCAATGATTACACGGGGACGCCTTGGACCTTTGTGCTTCACTGACTGTAAACTGACAACCACAAACAGATCTGCTTGTAAAAGGTTTTGGAAAACAAGGGAAACAGTCACCTTTAATTCACAAACACTTTTATTGTGAGACTATGTGAAATATTGTTATTTTGATGTCATTTGAGATCAAACCCAAGGCCTTTCAGCTCTACCACTGATCCACAGGAAACAATCTCCAAACACACAAGAGGTTGAAGTTCTGCGCAGACTTCCTCACAGGGGTCCTGTGTACCTAATAAAGTGGCCACTGAGTGTATTCCATCAACAAAATGTGCACAAACTCCTCAAAATATTCCTCCGTGCACAACTTTTGTCCCCGTCTCATTCACAGCTGACGCACGTGTGACGATTCCACGGAGCGCGGCCTCGCGTCAGCACCGCGGCGGGGCACCCAAAAAAATCTCCTCAGTTATTTATTACATCTTTTTTTGTCTCAGTTAAAATTTAAAGGGGGGGGGGGTGAAAGGAGAAGGAGGAGCAACGAAGGAGAGGAGGGCAGCCTCATTCTCATCCATCCCCCTTCTCTTCTCCTCTATTATTCATCAGCCTCTTCTCATCCCTTGTTCAGCATGCTGATGGAGGATAAAATAGGTCACAGAGGGAAAAGGCTGGTGCTCGCACTGTGACTGATGTCTTCACGGACTTATCATGCACTCACCCCCTCTTCCTCCTCCTCCTCCCACCATCATGTCATCTCATCCTTCTCACCTGCTCACTCTCTCTCTATACCTTCACCTCACATCCCTATCATCTTGATTTCTTGTCACTCCTCTCAGCTCTGCTTGCCATCTGCTCTTTACTCTCCAGTCGCCTCCTTGTCTGTAAAAACTCCAGACAAAGGAATTGTGTTGCTGCCGAGTTTCTGCAGGGGGCAACAAAACCCCGAGAAATCTATAAATCTGACTACGGGGAGGAAAGAAGAGCCCAGTTAGTGAGAATGTGAACGGCAGGAAAAAGCTAATCACAGATAAATTAAATTAGAAGGAGTCCTCATGTTTTTATACAGGCCTTTATCTCCCTTTTCTTAAGCTGTTAAACTGTGCAGGAGCTGAGCTGTTTCAAGATGACGCTCTACCTGAGTGACTGCAGTAACAACAAATGTCCACCAGGTGGAGACAAATCTTATTTAGATCATATACAAATGCATGCTGCAGTGTAAATATTGTTATAATAAAACAAATAGTGTTGAAAATCTGTTCAAACTGATCAAACCTTAAACAAATTGATGTTTGATAATTTATTATTAAAAGAACTAATACCTTGTAATGTGTGTAAAAAAATAAATTAAATAAAAAAGTTAAAGCTGCAGTGTGTAAATTTAATTATTAAATTATTATATAAAACTATGTCACGTAATCTCGTTTCCTGCTTCACGTGAAAAACAGACAAAACTATCAGACCTTACGAGACGTCGTCTTAGGTCTGTGATGACTTCCTGGTTTTAAAGGCTGTTGAGAATCATATTAATTATACTGGATTAAAAAGCACATGGAATAGACCAAATTATACTTAAAAAAAAACAAGGCACTTGATGACTAATTATTTGTGTTATAGCAGAATCTGACCATGTTTCTAACGCACGCAGATATCCTTCATTTAACATTGAAAAGGCTGAAATGAAAGGTAACACAGATCATAAACAGTAGATAGTTTAGTATTAGTGTATTCTGAAGTCTGAAGAAACAACCTGTGAGCAGCTTTATATCCTAACATATATATATATATATATATATATATATACATATATACATATATGTATAGATCTTGTATAAAGACTTACAGAAATATTGATTTGATTTATATCGTGATATATATCGATATCAGATGATGTAAAAAAGTATCTTGTGATAAGACTGTTTCCCATATTGCCCAGCCATAATTAAATGTTACATAAAAAGTCATATTTGGAGAAAAGAACATGAAGGAACGTTGATTCTGCTGTGAGCGTAATGAATGAGTAACTTGAAGTTGAACACAACAACAGTGATGTGTTTCCAGCTTATGCTTTGGCACAGTAATATATATTTTATTGAGGTGGAGAAAACATGGTTTATACCTAAATGTACTGATAAGAAATTAAAAGTAGTTCATAAATTCAGCTGGAAGATCGTTCTTGTTTTGGTTTATAAAAGTTAACATCGTTCATTCAGGTCACATTAGAAAAAAGATATTTTACACACTCACTCACACACATACACTCAGTCTGCCTTGTCCCACTACTGGTCTTCATAGAAGACTTTCGCCATGGTGACGGCGACCTTTGCGACCTTTTTGTCCTTGGCGTCGGGGCCCATGTTAGCTCGCGCCACTCCTATCCAGTACTGCTCTGTGCGGCTCTGGTAATCCGTCACCGTCTCCCCCTCCTGCACGGCTGGGTGCTCGTCTTCATCTGGACACACAGACGGAGAGTGGAGAGCACGAAGGTGCAGGTACAAGATTTACATTTACAAATGATGAACCCTTTAAAACAGATTTAAGCAGCCAAACCTCAAAGAACAGACACAGTCCTGTGAAACGTGGTTACATACGCGATATACAATCCACCAATATACAATTTTTTGGCAGAAAATTGAAATTTGTAAACGTCTCCCTTTCCCACACCAAAGTCCATAGAGTTCTGACGGAGGCGGCAGTGGATCAACAACTACTGTGTGCCGTGATGTTAAATCGCTGATTTTCTCAATGGACTTTGGTGCAGGGGAGTGAACGGTTTTCAAAGTGACGCAAGCTTCGGGTTCCGGTCAAAAAAGGCGGTCAAAGAGAAAGATAAGGTGGAAAATGTACTCTTGAGATACTGTAGACTTACGTGATTATTAGTCATTAGTTATGTGATTACGTCATATCCTAATTGAATAACAAAGGTGCGGCTCAATATAAATCACATTAACAGGTAACGTGAGTGACAGATGAATCCCTTGCCTTCCTCATCCTCGCTTTCCTCTTCTGACTCCTTCTCCTCCGCTTCCTCTCCCTCTGCTCCTTTTACCGCATCGCCCTCCTCTTCGTCGTCCTCTGACTCAGACTCTTCCAGCCACTCCTGCGTCTCTGAGGAGAGAGAGAGAGAGAGAGAGAGAGAGAGAGAGAGGGGATCATAAATCCAGATGAAACCTCACACCCGTTCTGTGCCGTCTCATCATCGGACATGAATCAGCGCACAGCGGCGGCGCTTCACTTCACGGTCGCGATGCCACTGATGGCGTCTCAGGTGGTTCTTGTCTTTCTGACTCACTTGGATCCATTTCCACCAGCGTCTCCCACTGGTCCATCTTATGCAGGTCCAGACAGTAGAAGTCGTTGAGGGTGAACTGGCGGTCGCCAACTTCAAACATCCCTCCGTACAGGTAGAGCTTGCCCTGGCGCACCGTTGCCATGGCGCTGGACCTCGGGCACGGCTCCACCAGGTTAGCAGACGCAGAACCTGAGAAGATTCAAATATTTTATATCCGAGTCTGAATCAGCAAATTGATGGGAATCTGAATGTGCATGTGTGTGTGTGTGTGTGTGTGTGTGTGTGTGGAATCTTACCATCCTCCTCTTCTTCTTCTTCCTCCTCCTCCTCTTCCTCCTCCTGATCTCCGGGGATCACTTCCTTGATGGTCATCACCGTGCCGTCCTCCGTGACAATCTCCTTGATGACCTCAGTGGGTCCTCGGGACGCCGCCTCCTCCCCTTCCTCCCCCTCCTCTGCTCCCTCCCCCTCCGCGCCGCTCTTCTTCCCCCTTCGTCTTTTCTTCTTCTCGGTCTTGTTTCCCTGAACAGAGAGAAACAACAACAACAACAACAACAACACATGAGACAAACACACAGGAAAGTGACCTCCCTGCTGTGCACACTAACACTGGAAAAACAGGCCGCTCCCTCTAAACACCGATTAACTGATGATGGAACTGATGGTCTTCACACTTGAATAAGTAAATAAATATCAACGCTGGAGACAATGTGGGCTCATGTGTTTTGGACAGAGTTCTTACAGAATGTTTGGTCTCAAGATCCTTAAGGATTCCAGGATTGTGCTCCTGGGATCGATATCTGTTGTCACGTCTCAAATATTATAATAATAATATAATAATAATAATATTTATCTCTTCAAAAACTGTTGAAAAAGACAGTTACAAAGTTGAAATGTGATCCTCCACGAATAGAAACAGGACCAAGGACTGTGTACAAGATGAGGGCGGGTTTTCAGTTATTATGAGATCAGATCCGTACGTCCGTGATTAGTGATTACACTAAATACACTCTTAAAATAAAGACAAATCAACTGTTTATGACATCATAAACGCTTATTACTACCTTTCATTTCAGACGATACCTGGTTTAGTTTACGTGTGTTAGAAACAATGATATTGGCTATAATATACATTTTGGTGATTTAAAGTGTAATTTTGTAAATTCCATGTATTTTTCTGTGTATTTTAGTTATTTATTCAACTTTTAAAATCAGGAAAAGTCATCACAGATAGCTCAGATATCCCAAATCTAATACCATATCTCGCCTTGTCTAATGTCACCATATATAGATATAATATTGCGCTGGAACTCACTCGCAGCAGTCCGGGGAACCAGCGGTTCTTGACCGTGTCATAGAGGTACAGGTCGTTGAAGAAGTCGCCCTCCAGCGTCTCCTCCTCTTCCTCGTCACAGACGCCGCCAAACAGCACCGCCCTCCCTGCTGGGCCCACCGCCAGAGAGAAGCCGGAGCGAGGAGGAGGCTTGTTCCCTGAGGGGCTCACCCTGGACCAGGACCACTTCTCTGGAGGACACACAAGAAAACAACAGCAGCTGAGACACGTCACTGGTTTCGCTGTAACTGGAAAACAAGAAACACATACAGTACATTTCTTGTCTCTAGGGTGGAAATGTTTCATACCATGGCCGTCTCTACCATCTCGCTTCAGCAGAAACATGTCAGAGTGGATGGTTCCCTTCTCCACGTCCTTCTTGACTCTCTAAATGAACAGAAATACAAAATGTCAAAAACCTGATACACTTGTACACACAAAACTGTAGCCTCAGAACACACACACACTCACCACTTTCGAGTATCCACCATAGATGATCACACCCGTGCCGTCGGGCGTGGACGTCATCTGACAGGCCGAGCGCGGGGAGGGGGCGGAGCCTGATGGAGTGAGGCGGGACCAGGTAAAAGTGTCCAGGGAGAAAGAGTAGACGTCGTTGTAATAGATGAAATCCCTAGAAAGAAAAATGGGTTAAGTGAGTGATATTTTTCCTTTCATTCTTTACAGCCATGGTTCACATACTGTGGTACGTGTACCACAAGTGGTACGCGAGCTTCCTCTTTCGAAGAAATTAAACAAATAAAATAATACTTAATAATTAAAGTCATCTTATCTCCCTCTCGATCTTTATCTAATGTCACTATGGGAGTGTGTGAGACATGATGAGACTGTAAATTATCTTACTGGGAATAAATCTGCCTCACACCAGAATATAATTACATTTGCGACACTACTGTTGTTTATTACGATTCAGTAACGTCTGCCTACCTTGTGCTCTCATGGAAACCTCCGAACACCAGCAGCTGCTTCTTGCTGAGGACCATCCGGTGACCACTGCGTCCTGACGGACCACCAGGCGCTCTGGGAAAAACACAAACCGCAGTGTCATTAAGCACTGTTGCCCAAATATTGAAACAAGAAAATAATCACATAATTAAAACTCCATGACGGAACTTCTACTGCCTCCCTGTGGACTTTAGAATCATAACAAAGCACTGCCGTCATGTCTAGACGACCTACACAGACACAGAGAGAGAGACAGAGAGAAGCGTTGTTGTTTCTACAGTTCTACTGTAAGTTATGTGTTGTACAGTGCATCTGTCATAACATAACTGTTTAACACAGTCGGACTCGTCCACACTTCACCCAGCACATGTTTCCAACATCGGACAATCACTTTCGCATGACCATGATAAAAAATATGACCGTGAAGTCCTACTGAAAATCCAAGTTCATTTTTAGCAATAGAATCCACTTCCACTGAAGCTTTTCATGGGTAATTCAGAGTATTTTCAGTCCCAGTCACATAAGCAGCCATCTTGTCTTTATAATACTAATAATTTATTTAAATTAAGTGCCTTTCAAAACTCTCAAGCTCACCTAACATCACGAAAAATATTAAAAATTGATTAAATCAAGCAAGATTGGACAAAATATAATGATAGATATGAGTTAATAGGCTTAATCAACATTGTATTGATTAAATTAAATTAAAAACTCTTGTTTTTATTCAGAAAAAAACAAGTTATTATGTCGGCCGTTACTTTTTGTAATTGATTAAGAGCATTATTTTTTGTCATTGTCTCATTCAGTCTGGTTCTATTTTTCCAGGCGTTTGTTTTTACTGTTGCCGCCGTGCACATACTTGATGTTCTCCCAGGTGTGTGTGGCAAGGTGCAGCACCCACAGGTCCTTGTAGTGGTAGAACTGTTCCCCATTCGGAGACGCAAACTCTCCCCCAAACACCCAGAGCTGGCCCCCACCCTGGGGAACAACCACCGCCTGAGGGGAGGAAAAAAAGAGGGAGGGAGGGAGGTGTGGGTGAGACTAGAGGGCTGCAAAAACAAAATGAGATAAGGAGGCCTGATGTCCTCAGATTTAATTGGTTTCCATGCAACAAGCGTGATGACATTGCTGATATGACTCAAAGTTTCCCATGATCTGTTCTATTATGCAGCAGTCTGCCCTCTTGTGGCTGAATTGAGAATTGTTTGAGCGTGCACACCAAAAGAAAAGTTGAGGTGTGACTCTGTGGCCTTCACCTGGTGAGAGCAGCGAGGCGGAGGAGGGCCGGGAATCTCTGATTTCACCCAGCAGTCTTTCTTGATGTTGTAGAAAAACAGGTCATTGTACAGGTAGGTCTGCAAAAAAATAAAAAATAAATAAATAAAAAGGTAACAAGGGGGTTTTAAACAGAGAAGTCACTCATGTCACACACAAAAAAAATGGGAAAAGAAGAAACCATCTGCATCAAAGCCTTCACACCTCACATACACTTCATATAAGACCTTTTTTTGTTTGAAACAACCATTAGATTAATTAAAAATGTCAGCCATAATAAACCCAGTTCAGTGAGTGTTGACTAAATTCAAGTCTCATTAAGGAGAGTGTAAAGTGTGTCAACTACCTTCTTTCCATTGAAGAATTCTCCTCCAAACATAATGAGTTCATCTTTCTCGGGATGAGCAGAGAGAGACGAGCTCAGCCTGAAAAGCATAAAGAAACAGCAACATGTTGATGGATCAAACAAGACAATGTTGTCTCTTTGAGGACCTTTCCTTCTAAACAAACTGCTATGAGGTAAATATGTGTCCACTTCAGAGTGATTTTAAATCAGTCATGCATTTTATATCCAGCAGCACCTTCACCGTTAGGAAAATAATAAAAATGATAAATGATCAAAAGCTTGGCTTGATGGCTTGATCAGATAAGGATATGGATTTTAGTGTTACGTGCTGTTGGTTTTTCCTGCATTTACTTGCACCCAAGTTTGTGACAACATGTTTGACAGAAGTGCAGCGTTCACCTCGGTGATGGGGGAGGACATGTCGACTCCACAACCTGCGTCTTCTTGGCATCCAGATTCTGAAACTCGGCAATCAGAGCCTCCAAATCCTCCTGGAGAAAGGAAAAGGGAGAAAGAAAGGATATAAGTAAAGGAGGAAGGAATGGAATGTAAGATAAACAAGATTTGCTGTAAAATGTATTAAATGACATACAAAATGTCACCTGATTGGTAATCAATCCGTATATAATTTTGTAAATTCTGCCCAGCATCAAGAGTATATTTAACTTGGATGTGGTTGTCTCTTTATTATTTGTCAACAAAACATGGAACATAAAGTCTTCAGTTTTTATTCCACAAATACCTGAAAACCCACTTGTTTGCCACTGCGTTTGAATAAAAATGTAGTTATCATCACTGCTGCACCTCAGCTGTAACTTTTAATCTCTTTTTAATTTCCTTTTTCTCCCTTCTTTTTTTAACTCTTTATTTAAATGTGATCTAATATGCCTTTTATAGCTAAATGCTGCTTTCTTTTTTATTGTAAAGCACTTTGAATATATAAATAAACTTGCCTAATTACATAGAACTATCTTGAGACAGTTATTATTATTATAATTATTATTGTTATTATTATTAGTAGTATTATAATATTATCATTAGGGCACATATTTTAATTCCAATAGCCATTTAAAGCACAAGCATTAAAGGTCTCTTTATATCAATATCTTCAAACTAGGGCAACGATTATTCTAAATGATTACTAAATTAACCATATCAAACTATTTTGATAATCGGTTAACCAGCTAGAGTGGGGTTTTTTTTCAGTAGTTGAAACAAGGGGTCTGGTTTTTCAGCTTCTTATGTGAATATGTTCTGGTTTCTTTGCTCCATGTAAAATGTAAGACATCATTACACTCTGAAGAATTTCGGTTTGAGGACAAAACAAGACATTCATCATTTCCAGGTTCTTTCAACATTTTCTGACACTTTACGGACCAAACAAGCACAAAAAAAATCAATGACGAAAATAAACATTTGCTGCAGCCCTACTTCAAAACAACAGGCAGTCGACCATTATGTGCTCATTTCTGTCGAGAATACATCTCGTTTTATTCAGAATTTGTAGTAAAAAAAAAAACCTTTCCATTTGTGTCCTATATAAAAGTATAAGTATTAATACATTACCTCTTCTCGTTTGGACCTCTTTGAAACCTTCTTCTCCATCTTGGCCGCGGTCTTCTCCGCGCCCTTCACCTTATTTTCTTTCTTGCCCTTTTTGCCCATTGTTGTCGTGTTTATGTTCGACAATAATGTGTTAATTTCCCTCTCGTTTCTGTCAAAGAACCCAGTGCCGCGTGGGAATCCAAACAAACTCGCGTGCGAAACCCACACGCCGCCGCCTCTGACAACTAAAGGAGCATTTACTTCCGGCAACAAACTAGGCGTAAGAGGCGCGTGGACATGTAGCAGCGCCTCCTAGCGGCACGGATGACACACTGGACCAGGGCGCCACAAAACCACAACAATATTAAACTGATTTTAAGGGCTTGAACTCACAGAAATATCACAGAATTTCATGATCACACATTATATTTATATTTTAAGTTATGTGTTTTGTGTTTAATCTTTTTATTTATGAAGTGAGCGAAGCAGGAAAAAATGATTTATTGTCATTTGCTAAAATAACATGTTATCGCTGGCTGTAATGAGGTGTTAAATGTTTAACTTTGAGTACTTTCTTTGCTCAGGTGTGTTTATATACCTGGTGAAAATGAAAAAAATATATATAATTTAATCAGATTGTCTATAGGTTGTGCTGAAAAAAAGGATATAAGACACTCTATATTGCACATTTATTATACATATAGCCTCTGTATATAGGTTTTACCATAGTAATGGAAAAAATCAGCCTAAATTCTCTGGGTTCTAAGGGTTAAGAAGACGAAAAATCCAATACAACACCACCTATTACCTGTATAACATTATTATTATTAGTAATGGTAGCATTAATATTATTTTTAAAAACAATACAAAAAATGAAACACTAAAGTGTTAAATGTAAACATGTGTACGTGCATCACATGAATCTATGTGTCATCATGTTTAAAGACACGTGTCCATTTATCTTCGGAGTGTGTTGAATGTCACAAAGGGAAAGTTGCAGCTACCAATTAGTAGTGAAGTGTCTTCACTCCCTGATACTTTATTAGTAAAACAACACACACATGTGAATGAATGTGAGTTCCTTGTAAGGACAAGTTGTTTTAAGGACTCACATACACTTCCATTCATTTGGCCTCAGCCTAATCGAAGCCATATTATAAAGCATTTATCTCTATCCTTAACCATAACCAGTTTACTACTTAAACCTAACCGCAATTCAAATCTTAGTTCAAAACTTAACCAGTTTATCAGAAATTAGGTTCTGCCTAATTAGGACCAGGTTAGGTCTCCATGAGGACTGACAAGGTCAGTGATTATACCAGGAAAAAGTCCTGAAGACAAGATCACACACACACATGGGGGCAAACACTTTAAATAAGAACTCACTTGATTGTATCTCCAATACTGATAGCTATGTTATTTATTCATTTTTGTCATTATCATTATCTCATTTTGTAGTTATTCTTGGAAAATGGCCCTAAAAATAGAGATCCTGCAACAGAAGTCTCTAAAAATGAAAGGCAGTTCTCCTTGATAACAGAAGGGGGCAGTTGGGTCTTTCTCTGAACCCAGTCATTCAGGACCTGTAGGTATATTTTGAGGCAGATCACTAAAGTGTTTTTTTTATGTTGTATGTAGTTAAAGTCACTTCTATAAGATATAGATTAAACTGAATCCTATCAAAAGTGATGCCTGCTTTGTGTGTGTGAAATATTGTACAATACACACGAGTTGCCCTCTCATTCGTCTTGTCTGCCTCTCTGTGAATGGATCAGCCCGCTCAGTTTAAATGGAACATTTATCAGTATCACCATCTCCATCATTTGTCATTATTCCACATCTGTTCACGATGATTGCAAACGGACGACGACACAGTGTGACACGAGGATTCTTCATGCCCAGTTTTTCAAGGTCAGCTCTTTCTGATTCTGATTTTTAATTTGCCTTCCAAAAAACAGAGGTGGAATAAGTACTGGAATATTATACTATAAGTAAAAGTACTGGTCTAAAAATGTACTCAAGTTAAAGTAAAAAAGTAGCTTGTGTAAAATGTAACTATGTATAAAAACATATAAAAAGTTGGGGTTCTTTCTTGTGTCGTGCAAAAAGGACATGGGAACAAAAATCTGACATGAATTGTTTTTAATTAAAGGCAAACCTATAGAAAGTGCTGACAAAATAAAATATGTAAACACATAATGTATCAGTCAAAATGGGTCAAAGGTCACACATGTGATAACATTCTCACTCACTCAGGAACCTGTCACCTGTCCTCATCATTCACCTGCCCTCTGTCCTCATCATTCACATGTCCTTGTCGTTCACCTGTCCTCTGTCCTCATCGTTCACATGTCCTTGTTGTTCACCTGTCCTCATCATTCACTCACCTATACTCATCATTCACCTGTCCTTGTTGTTCACCTGTCCTCATCATTATTCATCTGTCCTCATCATTCACCAGTCCTAATCATTCACCAGTCCTTGTCGTTCACCTGTCCTCATCATTATTCACCTTTCCTCATCATTTACCTGTCCTCATCATTATTCATCTGTCCTCATCATTCACCAGTCCTCATCATTCACTCACCTATCCTCATCATTCACATGTCCTTGTCGTTCACCTGTCCTGATCATTATTCACCTGTCCTCATCATTTACCTGTCCTCATCATTATTCACCTGTCCTCATCATCATTCACCTGTCCTCATCATCATTCACCTGTCCTCATTAATACCTGACAAAGTTTCCGGTGCGTGAATTACTATTATTTTACTCAGTAACAGATGTGTTTTAAAACGTAGTACTTAGTAGTACATAGTACACCAAAAAAACATACTTAAGCAAAAGTAAAATTACAACTTTTGAAGATGACTTTAAAAAGTGCAAGTACACAACAAACTACTCAATTACAGTAACGCAAGTGAATAAGTCACAAGAGCTCACACACACAGGCTTGGGTCAGCTGACCACACACACAAAGCACATGACTGCTTTGCCCACCACTCACTCCTGACTGCAAACCTTTGTTGCATGTCTGTCTGAGGCACCCCAGGGCGTGTGTGTGTGTGTGTGTGTGAGGGTGTTAACTATTGCATGTGAGTAGCAAAATGTCAGTGAATTTTTCCCATTTTTGTCTCACACAGCAGTAAATAAATACACAATCTTTTGCCATGTGGGGTCTTTGAGTCTTTGTATAGTTACAGAGAGTAAGAGCTGTTTGTTGTTGGGGAAAAGGTCAAGAGGGGCCTTGAGGAAGTCATATCATCACATCCAGCACCTCAAGGCTGAAGCATGGAAGTCACACTTATTTTCCTTGTGCTGCAAAAAGCCCCCATTTTATTATCATTTAATGATATACATCCTGTATAAGAGGATTGATTTGAAGAGATAGTTCAGGGTTGTTTAAGTGCAATGGACTATACAGTTCACAAACTTGATTGTGAACTTGATCCCTAGTGATTCTAGGGACATTTTGTGCCATTCTGCTTTTTATTGTCAAGTCATTTTGGCTGTGTTGAATGAAAATAGCTGAAATTTGGAAATCATTTTTGGAAACATTTAGAACTGTCCTCTCAGTTCTTTAAATTAGCCTAAAATGGCTAAGCTACACAAAAACCTGACACATTTGTTCCTAGTGGCAAAAAAATGTCACCTTCCCAAAAACACTGGTAAAAACATTATACTGTATATTAATTGTTTTCCCCACTTTAAACTAGTCAATGTTTTAAAACTACTTCAGCCTGAAATAAACATATCAAATATTAAATCTATTTTGAGGATTTTAACCCTTTAAAGGCCAGTAGGTTAACACAACTCCACTGTTTATCTTTTCCCAAAAAACTACAACTGTGTACACGTTTTAATGACCTATCAACTGGACTGGAATTACTTTCCTGTTAAACAGCATGTCCCATCAGGATGTGGAGTTTGTTTACTTTGTAAACAATTCCCTGCCCTGCGGCTCACAGAAGTCGTTGTTCTTCTACTATTGTGAGAAACTGTAAGGTTTCACATGAATGCAAGTCGTCGTTCATTCACTCAGATCCTTGACAGACACTGTGCTGATGTACGCAGGCAGCCCTGCAGAGGCGATCCTAGATTCTGGGAGGCCACAAGGGCCCACTTGTTATTTTGTTTACGACACTACTCATAAAGGGGTTTGGAAGTAGAAGTGGTAGAAGTTGAAGTCATTTTTTTAAGTTTTAGAAGTAAAAGTATTAAAAAAAAAGTGAAGAGTTAGGATTGGGCCATGGTGGCTCAGTGGTAGGGTGAGTTGTCTGTCAACTGCAAGGTTGTCGGTGGCTCAATCTGCTGGCTCTGCTAGTCTATTTGTCCTTAAGACACTTAACCTCATGTTGCAGCGTGTGAATGGATATGAAAGATGTGTGAATAGCAAAACTGTAGTGGGAGTAAAAGTTGCTAGAAATATACAGTAAATAACAAAGTACAGATACGTGAATTTTTGTACAGTAACAAAGGGTTGTACTTCGTTATATTTCAACAGCCCAGTTGGTGGCGCATTCTCGCTTTGGTTGAAGAAGACAACATGTTTACCTTGAGAACATTATGTGGTGATACTTCAATTTGTCGTAAGCGTTTTAGGGGCACTTTAACTTGACTTGGTCTGATCAGACCTTCTAGATCAATTAAGTGAAACCTTGAAAAGGCTGTTTCCACGTCAGACACAGGTCAGCACAACATCCTGACCGGATAAATGCTGTCAACTCTAATGAAAAATAAAAACAAGTGGCTGCTCTGCACCTGAGCCCAGCTCTTCTGCTCCGGTTTCGCCCCCTCGGGCTCTGGTGACTCAATACAGTTACGTCAATACCGTGCTCATCTGCGAGTCGTCTGCCTGTTCGCCTGAACGTCTGGTCGTGACTGATGGGGCAGCGAGAGAATAAAGGACAGTGGTGTCGTGGTGGAAAGACAGGAAGAAATAAATAAGAAAAGGTTCCATAGTTTACAGGAGCAGGTGTTTTTTCGGTACCTGCTCTGTTGAGGTTCTATACTAAAATGTGACGTCAACAGACTGCCAGCCACTGATTTGTCAGAGAGTGTCGTCACTGGAAGATTCCGATTGCACAGTCGCCTGAATGTCCTCCTTCGTCACAGCAGTTTTGCACAGCCCCGCCCACATTGAGGAAGTACTATAAAGTAATGGAAAACAACAAATTTAGAGGTGCTAGAATTGTACAATGGAACCGTATGTGTAGCCGTCAGAAAAGTCTGATTTTCAAAGCACATTTTAATGTTGCTAAGATTCTTAGTGCTTTCTAGTTGTAGTCGGAAGTCAATTTCCTAGTTTCTAGTTGGAAGTTATATCTGGAATGGCCCGTCATATCGGATTTCCAACCACGTGTAACACTCTGCTATGTTTACTGTTAAATGTACTTATTATACATATTGCTACGCTGTCTGTATGTGCAAAATAATACCTTGTAGAGCTTTTTATAGACCCTTTAATTATATACAAACATTCCAAGCCTAGCGAGAATGCGCGCGCAGTTTGGGGTCAGAAAACGTCACAACAGGTAAGCGAATAGCATGTATGTCCACAGTCCTCCACCACATAATTTTGAATATGTTTTTTTGTTGTCGATTACCTAAATAAATTAATACTAGCTGTATAAATACTTTAGCAATAAATAAACCTAGCCTGTACACGCGAGAAAGTCAACAAGGAAGTTTTTAGCACACCATGTTTACTTGTCAACGCGCTAGCCGGCCGGCAGCTAACTACAAGCTAGCTACATTCAAGACCACAACGTAATTTTAGGCAGCTGATAAATGATGTATTATGTGTTGGTCTGTTGTACAAGTTAATGGTACGAGTGTGTTTTCTGACCCCAAACTGTGCACGCACATTTCTATAGACTGGTATAGCTAACAATGGCTAGCCCGAGATACTATACTCGTATGCAATGTTTATAATCGGTTTTAGTAGGGAGTTTTCAGTGATTAGAACAATTTTTTAGCTTCTTAAATGTGAATATTTTCTGGTTTCTTTGCTCCATATAACAAAGAAATCCTTAAAAAGAAACTATTTTGTTTTGTGGACAAAAACAACACATTTGAGGACATCATCATTCCCAGGTTTGGTAAGCACCGATCGACATTTTCTGACATTTAACGGATCAAACAAGCACTTGATTAATCGAGCAAATAACCGGCAGATTAATCGACTATGAAAATAATTGTTAGTGGGTCATTTTTTTCCTTCTTGACCTCTGACTGCACCATCATCACAGCTACAGACTGTGGCAGTATGGTGGTACGGTCAGTGGTTAGCACTGTTGCCTCACAGCAATAAGGTTCTGGGTTTGATTTCCCCTGCCTGAGCAGAGTTTGCATATTCTCCCCGTGTCTGCGAGGCTTTCCTCCGGGCATTCCGGTTTCCTCCCACCATCAAAAAAGCAGTTTTTAATAAAGTCTCTGTGAGCTTTGAATCATTCTTTATAGCATGTGTCCATGTGTCTCTGGGTCTCTTTGTCTCTTTGTCCCTGTGTCCCTGTGTTCGCGGTGTTAGCGAGTTTATGATCCTCACATGCAGCTGAAACTATTTCATCCTCAGAGAGGTCAGAAGCTCACCAAGTCACCGGACAACAGCCTTATTTTAGACACGATAATTACATTTTTCGTCACCCTTTGAACTGTGGATTGTATTGTCATAAATATTACATGTAAACCTGTTGGCCTGCGGTAATATGTGTTTGTCAGAGATAAATAGACTTCTCCGTCAGTGCCAGTGCCTCGAATACACGCACACCATCACCGCAGTGTTCGTGTTCACGTCCTCAAAGTTCACCTCTTTAAACTTACGCCCTCTGGCAAAAGATAAAGATCCATTAGAAACACGTTCCTGAACAGGAATCATCAAAAACCTCCCGACATGAGACAATACAGCACCTTCATGTTTGTACTGCAGTGTTATTTGGCAATATATTTGTTATTTATAAGTGAAACGGACCATGTTTAACTTAATTTCTGAATGATTGTGGGGTTAAATGACAGACAGTGCGTCTAAATGTCATAGTATATTCTCACAATAATGAATTATTCTAATCTTATCTAATCTTAAATATTGTGAGGAAACTAAACTTTGTCAACACATTATATTTACTGTAAATATAATCTCTGGGTCAATGTTATTTTATGTTAATTGAACAATAATGTCTCAGTCATTTTCTATATAATTTACCGTTGTTTACAGGTGTTTATGGAACAGCTGTGCCTTACAGTCGAATACTCAATAAAGTCTTTTTATTTGACTTGCATCTTCATTAAAATTTGATCCCGGTGTATCCTGGTGTATGTGGGTCCAGTTCCTCCTACGGTCCATGGTTCTGGGCTCAGTCATGCACCTCCTCCACCTCAATGTTCTGAATACTCCAGAGGATTAAAAGGTTTGGTTCTGTGTACATTTGTCAGCTGGGTGTCACGTTAACCTCCAGAACCAACCTGTATTTAATCTCTGACAACAGTTTACTGCCAACACAGAAGCACGAGGTTGTTCATGTAACTCGTCGGGGGGGAGAACTCCGGCCTTCAGGGCACATTAAGCTCAAGATAATGAATCACAATCAAGGGTCTTTGTGCTGTTTATTCACAATTTATCTTAAGACGTATTTGAAAGCTCATTTCTATAGTTTTATAATTCATTTTCTTGAACGTCAATGTATAAGTCAAGAACAGCTAACACTTGTTTTCATAACCTATTCATATTTAGGTTATTTTCTCGATGAATCGAGTACTTGTTTGGTCCATAAAATGTCAAAAGATGTTGAAAAATGTTGATCGGTGTTTTCCCAGACCTCGAAATAATGAATATATCAGTTTTAATGTTTATTTTTTATCTGGAGCAAAGAAACCAGGAAAATATTCATATTTAATAAGATGAAAAATCTGAAAACTTTCACTCAACAAAGGATTTATCGAATAATCGTCGTCTTTATTCATGGTTCTGTTGATGCTGTTTGTACTAATTAGCCCTGAATTGAGTAAACAAACGAACCAGTTTTAACAAGCTTCTTTAGTAGAGATGCCTGGTTATCCAAAGTTAATCTTTTTAGTCTTTTTGTTTGTTTGTTGAACTATATTTGGTGGCACAGGCTCCAGCTCAGCCTCAGAAAACACTCAAATACTGTTGAAGCTTTCTTTTCTTTGTCTTGTTATGCTTCGCTAACTGCATCAGAATGAACTGAAAACAAACAAACACAACTTTAAAACCTTTAACTTTGACTTTTAAGATAAAGTAGCCATTGTACACATACAGAGAGCTGTGTAGAGGGTTATGTCTACACAGTAAAGGTCTCACGCACGAGGCGAGGCGTCGAATTCCATACACGTGGGAACAGGAAGTGGGACGAAGGAATTTATATATGACTGAAGGTCTTTGACGGACAGCGGGGCTCGCCAGCGCTTTCTCTCTGCGGCGAACCGAGCGCGAGAAGAACACGAAAAGGAGCGAGTATATTATTCTCATTATAATTAATATAAAAAAGTATATATATATATCTTTGAACTGCACAAAACTAATGTCTTATTTAGTCTCAACACTTTATTAAATTACTATGCAATAAAGTGGCAGTAATAAACATAAATGCAGACTAAACTATTTAAAATCTCAAACTTGCGGGTCGCAGGCCACATGCGGCCCTCCTGTTGATTTCCTGTGGCCCACCACTTCATACCAAAGTTATTGACCTATATTTTTTTTTCATTTTACATCATAAATACATTTTTATTTTTCAGTTATATATTCATTTCCATATCTAGACTTGTTTTGAAATTCTGTGAAATCATCAAAAATATTGTTATTGCAATACGTTTGATATCGTCTTCATGAACACTTCCCAAAAAGTGTGGACGTTCCGATACCACTTTTTGTGTCCAATATCGATATTATTCCATTTCAAAGACACAATCCTCCAACTGAGTAACAAATAGTGTTGTAATAAACAGCCCAAACATGACTCAGCTAAAATGCTTTTGCTGATTTTTATTTACATTTTTACAGTCTGTGCATAATGAAGCATGTAGGAATTTTGGATTGTATCTCATTCTACATTTTTATCTGTCCGATATCTGATGCAGTGATTTTGACCAGTATCGGTCCGATACCGATACAGACCAATACCGATTCCCATCGCTGCGAAAGTTTGACCTCTGGCTCCAGGTCATTTGAGTTTGAGACCCCGGTTCTATACAGTTTAAAATTAAATAATAAAAAGATAAAATATTCACAGAGTCAAAAGTAGATTATTACAGTTTTTTTTAACCATGCTAGCACCGCAGTTATAGAGAAAACAATGTTACAAATGCTTGTTTGTGCCACTTAAATAATAATAAAAAAATATATTAGTAAGTATGAAACCCTTGATGACGAAAAGGCATAAGAGTGAAACAAATCGGCTGCTATTTTCTTAAAATTTTGTTGGAAAAAAAAGAGTCAAAACCAAGTCATAAGGATGGAAAAAAACTCGAGATTTATTCATAAAGCACTTTCCACAAAATGTCCTGTAAACAAAATTAAAGTGACTAAACAATAAACGAACAAAAGTCTCCTAAAAAAATAAATAAATTAGCTTTCTAAGTCCTAAATCCTACATCAAGTTAGTTTCCCCCCCGCCATCGACGAAGCGCGATGGCTGGAGTGTTAGAAAAGTTTCTGGTGCTAAGACATACACATTAAACCTGTCCTGCATTCTGTCTCCATGGTAACAACTCCAAACCGCCCTCTACACAGGGGGTCGCATCGCAAGTCACCGTCGCTATGGATACGGCGGAGCCATGGTCACGTACTTTTTTTCCGTTGCAGGACGAGGGTGGACGTTAGTAATACAGCAGTAACTCTTGTTTCTGGAGGAGTGAGGAAATAAAAACGGAATGATGTGTGCGGATAAAAAAAAGAAAAGAAGAAGAATAGTTCATATTGAGATCTGATGTTTTTCCTTTGACATTTCAACCCCTCCCACCCCCGCCAAACAAAATAAACAAAAACATTTTTCCTATTTCCTTTTGAGGATTTCTCTCGATGTACTGAAGCACATTAACAATCCACACACACACACACACACTTGTACAGCATTCTTCATGAGGACACGCATAGACAAAGACATAATTCATTCTTTAGTTTTTGACCCAGAACCATAACCGTCACAACTAAGTGACTGAATCTAACCGTTAAACCAACGCTAACATTAACCCAAGAGCGGAGTCCTCATTTTCACAATAAAAGTCCTTGATTCCTGTGGTTTACACGTTTTTTGGTCCTCTACATACAAGAAGTTGCAGTGAGGACACTCAAGACATGATGCATCAAGTCTTTACCCTCAAAATGTGGGCAACAGAACATAAAATGTCCTCACTTTCACAATAAAAGTCCTTGATTCCTGTGGTTTATAAGCTTTTTGGTCCTCACAAAGATGTACGTACAAGAAGTCTTGGTGTGGACACTCGGACATGATGTAGTCCCTAGCCGCTTACCCTAACCTTAACCATCACAACTAAATGCCTAACTGTAACCCAGTTCTAACCCGAAAACCAAGTATTAACTTGAGGATCACTCTCACTCCCAATGGTTTATACATTTTCCGGTCCTCACAAAGATAGCCATACAAGAAAACACAAATACACACACACACACGCGTGTGCACGGCTATTCTTTTCAGGACACTGCATTGACTCCCATTAATTTGAACAGCTGAAACTAAGCATCATCCATAACCAGTTAAACTCTAACCGCTTTAAGAAAATGAAGTTCTGCCTCATTAGGACCAGGTTTTGGTCTCCATGAGTGGACGACTGGTCCATTCCAGACAAATGTCCTAAAGAGGTTAACGTTGTGGAGTGTAAACATTTCTTTACATTTCAGTAACACACATCCAGACTTTGAGTAAGCGTAAGGTTTTCTTTCCAATCTGGTAAATTCCCACAGTGTCATTTTCTAATGAAACCTCCTTGACGACAAAAAAAAGGGGCGGGATTTGATTTAACCACGAGTGGACCATAGTATGTCCGGGGAGAAAAAAAAAAAAAAAAGGTAAAATCTTATTAGGACAACGACCACGAACTTGAGGATCGTGACAGCGCACGACTATTAACGGAAGTGGTCGGAGAAAACAAAGTGACGACTTCTACATAAATGCAAACAAAACTTAAAAAGACCCAACAAGTTGTTAAGAAAGCAGCGAGCTCACGAGCGGGTGAGCGACTTTTGTCACAGTCGGCAGTTCGTCACTTGCCCGGTAAGGCACGATTATCCTAAATGTAACACGTCTCTCTCACGATGGAGTTATCTCTACAGGGGTTCCCAAGCCTTGGTTGACATCAGATTCAGGGACTTTTCAAGGCCTTTCCTGGACGAATTCCCCGCTCAAATTCAAGGACCGAATGTGCTGACACAGCTTCAGATGGGAGGAGCCACTTCTCCGCATGATGGCGTCCACTTTTATTCTGTATCTGGACAAGTGATTGTCCTTGGGATCGTGGGTCAAAGTCAGTGTTTGTAAATTGTCTTTGGTGAGACAGATGTTGGAAATCCGTCCTCATTTATGAGAGAGACAGTTGACAGTGGACAGTGTCCACAACACCGCTAGTGATCATGACTCGACGTTTGGTCTGCATAGGCCCAAACAATGCCGGGCGTGAAACAGAGGAGACATTTACCTAAATATTAACTTCACTTCTTCCTTGCACCAAAAGTCAAGCACTTTCAATAACCCAATGTCGATTTAGGGCAATTTCCAAAACTTTCAAGGGCCTTGAGAAAGTCTCACGGACTTCAAGGACTGGTGGGAAACCTCTATCTACAAAAACAAACAAACCAGTAAGTTGAAATGCATCATCAAAAAGACAGTAAAGATGCATATTTCTTCTTCTACAGTTAGTGACTAAACAAACGTAACATAAACCAAAGAGAAACAGAAAGTCTTTATCAGGTTCGACATCGCGGTGTGTGTGTGTGTGTGTGTGTGTGTGTGTGAGATAGAGTTGAAAGGCGTCAACACAGATCGTTGCTCATCAGCCGTCAGGTCGGAGGCCGTAGATCACGGTTCATACATCGATCTGATCGGGGTCGCCGGCTGGAGTTTGAGGCGAGGATGCTTTTGTTTTTGTTTGTTTTTCTACGACTCCTGAGGCACCACCTCCATCACCTTCTGGCACAGAGCTGTCGTCGAAGCTGCGAAGACAGTGGAGTGAAGTTTAACCACGTGTAAAAAAACAACAAAAACAACCTCAAACGTGAGACGTGCACTCTGCACTTACAGAGTCCGCGCAGCAGCCACTTGGGTTTGGTTTTCCACCACACGCCCAACATGTAGAAGGGCAGACCGGTGGCGATGATGCCGAAGCCAATGGCGCACTCTTTGGGAGTCTTCCAGAAGGAGACGACGACGAGGAAGAAGCAGGCCATCACGAAGGTCACTGGCAGCAGAATATTTACCTGAGGGAAGAAGACAGGAGAGATTGAGGCTCCGCCCACACAATCTTTTCCCCTTTGTCGGATTATGGCGTCATCCTTTTCCTAAAATAGCGTATTGTTCGTCTACACGAACACCCAAGGGTGACATTTTGAGTTTTTTGACACTCTTTCATTAAAGAAAACAAACTGAACTGAAACTGAAAACTGAACACTGCAATCAGGTGGTATCAAGTGCCAATGACATCACCCACTGGACGACACCAGCTGTCAATCACACTGGTCTATTTACCCTTAGCGACTGAAGAAGAGCAGCTGAAACTAGTAATCGAGACCATGAACTCCTCAGGGAAAATGTTTAAAGAGTACAGGCTCATTTTCCTCATTGACTTCCATTCAAACAGACCAGCAGAGCTCTGTGTATATATATAGATATATATATATACACACACATATATATATATATATATATGTGTGCATATATATATATATCTATATATATATCTATATATATATATATATAGATATATATGTATATATATATACACATATGTATATATATATATATGTATATATATATATATATATATATATATATATATATATATACACACATATATATATATATATATCTATATACACATATCTATATATATATATGTATATATATACACATATGTATATAGATATATATATATCTATATATATAGATGTATATATGTATATATATATATGTATATATATTCCCTTAAAAACATACAGTAGACCTCAGAAAGCTGCATATATCATCTTTACTGCAAAACTCGAGGCTTCAAAAGTGCGATTCACAAACCAGCGAGTGATGCCACGGTGAGAGTGATTCGCATTTGCCAAGAATTACAGTCAAATTAATGAGATCAAATAAGTCAAAGCTGTGTAGATACAGGTTAGGATCCCAAAAAACAATGAGCTGAGAGACTCTAAAATGCTAAAATAATCCCCAGCATGTTCCGCATACACTCATGTATCATAGATAAATTATAATCCCGAATCCATGCACTTGTACGTGGCTGGTTGTCATGTTTCAAAGCCTTTTCTGCTGCGGTGAATGCAAATGATAACACTGTGATACTTGAAAATCCTGAGGTTTCATTACGCTGACTGGTTACTGGTATGTGTTGAACAACAGATCAACCACACACACACACACACACACACACACACACACACACACTGCATCAAATGTAATTAAACACACCCTCACATGCAAACATGGAACAATAGCACATTTGTCTTCGGTGTGTCGTGCGTCCTGCAGCAAATGTTTAAATGCAAATGTTTTCTCTCACTCACACACACACACACACACACACACGCACACACACACACGCACACACACACACACACACAGGGTGAAATCCCTTACCCTAACCTTATCTATCACAATTAAGTGCCTCACCTTAACTTTTACCTTAAAAGCAGGCCTTAACCCCACAAAAAGCCCTTTAAAGATGTGGGGAGCAGCCAAAATGTGACCATCTCACTCGTTTATACGAATTTTTGGTCCTCACAAAGCCACAAATACAACACACGCACACACACACACACACACACAAGCCTAAACACCAGCTGACAAACATCCAGCGTCTCCATCTTTTAATCTGAGCTCACTCTGTTCATCTGAGCGCTGTTGAATGAATCCGTTGTCTGAACGAGACAAAGACGAAAGACTTCCTGTCGCCAAAGCTAACTTTAAGTGGGAGTCAATGCTGAATATTCAGTGTCCACTTGTCTGTCTGTGTGTGTGTGAGTGTGTGTGTGTGTGTGTGTGTGTGAGAGCTGTGGGAGTAATTCTCCACATTAGTTTGGGAAGTAAAGACAAAGACACACATGCAGTTGTCCCGATTCTTAAATTCCAATTGCGTTTCACTTTTTTTTGGCTCACCTTGATGGGTCGCTCCATCTCTGGCTTCTTGTAACGCAGCCACATCATCCCGATGATCGCCATGGCGATGCAGAGCCAGTTGAAGAAGCTGAAGAAGTTTATGACGGAGTAGATGTCCGTGGAGAAGGCGTACAGCAGCGTCATCAAACACTGGAGAGAGCGCAAGAGGGACCTGATTTATTTACTTTATTAAGAGGATAAATGATCTGGTTTTCATGCATTTGTCACAAGGACGACGATATATTATCGTACGTATACGATATTTATGCCCCACTCTGTGATTGTGTGATTGTGATTATAAAGCAAATACACACCGTGAATAGAAGTGAGGGCAGTGGGGTGAGCAGAGTGGGGTGGATCATGGACAACAGACTGGGCAGGTGACCCTCCCGTGAGCCCACAAAGAATAACCTGGGAGGGGAAAAACAACAAAACTATGTGAGATACTAACGTAATCAATTCAATATTTTATTTAGAGCTTATTGAACGCAAAGAAAATGCATTAAGATGCTCAAGGAAGCTCAACTGTGTCAGTGTGGACATCTGACTAAAGGACAGACACTGTAACAATTCACTTAATTAACCCACACCTTGGTTGACATCAAATTCAATGACTTTCCAGGACCAAAGCCCTCAAATTCAAGGACCGAATGAGCTGACACAGCTTAAGATGGGTGGATGGCGTCCACTTTTATTGATCTTGGTCAAAGCCAGAATTTGTCATTTTGGATTTTTCATTGCCCGGACATCACGCCGTCTGCATGGAGACAATGGACAGTGTCCACAACACCGCTAGTAATAATGACTCCAAGTTTGTTCAGCGTAGGCCTAGACTACGCACATCAACAGTGAAACAGTAGGTGGCGTCGTAACAAACAAGGGAGACATTAAACTAAATATCAACTTCACTTCTTTCTTGCAGAAAATCCAAGCACTTTCAATGACCCATGTTTGAATTTTTAAGGATTCCAAGGACCCGTAGGAAGGCTGTCTCACGTTGTGTTGATTATCTGTTTCCAGGTCCTTTTTTTTATTACCTGGACGATGTGAAGAGAGATCCGTTGACTGATCCAAAGCAGGACAGGCCGACAAACACCGGAATGATCCAGGCCATCACACCCAGGTGACGGTTACCGAAATCCTGCGGGACACCGACATGAGACACTGAGTCGAGCATCATCAGCAAAGTGAGTGACAATTCGCTCCTGTTGCGTGTTGTGTATACACGCTACAAAAATGTGAGGATGGATGATTTAAATACTGGTCAGGCTTGTCGGTCAGTTCTGTAGCTGTAAGCACGTGAACAAGACGAGCTTCTTTAGCTTCTGGAACTTGTACATTCTTTCATTCAATAAACGTATTATTGAAAAGAGGAGAGGGAACAAAAACTCTCCAGTGTCTGACATTGCAAGCTTATATTTTACAGATTTGAAGGAAAACATTCAAAGCAATTACGGTTTCAAATGAGTCAATTAATGTTAGATCATTGAAGGAACCAGTTCACTGTGGTTTTAAAAAGCATGATTTTTACCTTTCCACACCGTAGCAAAACACAACGTGAGCGTATGACGTGCTGCACTCACCACAGCGACGGCCTCCGAGTTGAGCATCTCATCTGGGGAGAGGGTGGTGAAATACGCCAGGTTGGTCAGAACGTACACTACTGTGACTATGGGCAGAGAGATGATGATGGCTCTGGGAAGGTTTCTGAGGAAGACCATCAATCAAACAGGGAGTGAGTTTCTACACACGCGTCAGTATTATTATTATTATTATTATTATTATTAGGTCAATGATTGAAACTCACTTGAAAGGTTCAATCATTTCCTCTGTAACAAAATTCAAGTAGTTCCTGGAAGAAAGAGAGAGGCACAGTTCCACTTACACTGAAAAACAAGTGTATTACATATAGTTTCAAATGCTTCATTAAAGATGTGAAAAAGCTACTTTTTAATTTGTAGTCCATTTCAATGAGGACATTTTAGTGCGTCAGGGGTGTTAGTGTGAGTTTTTTAGGTTGACATAATGGCAGACAAAGTCCTTCAGACACAAATATGTACTTTTATTTATATATATATTTATTATTTTTTATTATTATTATTATTATATATATTAGATATTTATAAATATTATATAGCTAGACCTGTGGAAAATGAACTAAAATAGTGACTGTATTGATTGTTTTGAATGGTTTTTTTTTAATAATTAGAAGTTCTCTGTGTTTTCAGCTTCTTAAATGTGAATATTTTGTGGTTTTTTGCTCCATAGAACACAGGAATCGGTGGATTGGTGGATTCTGAGAACATTATGTGCAGGTTAGGGAAACACCGATCAACATTTTCTGACAACAAGTCTTCGATTAGTAGTAGCAGCCCTATTTGAAACCACATCATCATTAAATCACTATTATACAGTACATATATTACATAAGTTTATGATGTCTTCCTATATTCACAGAGGCAAGAACTATCAAGAAAAAGGCAGGTTGATAATTTGATACTATCATAATATTAATATTTTTAGTGGAATATCACAAAAAGACAATATTATTTACTATAATATTAATATTAACTACTGTAAAATGACTAATGATCCACGTACGTCTGTTTCAGTCCTTCCATCATGACTGAAAATTAACAAAATATTGGAAGCCAGTGGAAAACAGTGGAAGCCTCGACTCACCAACCACCGTAGGCAAACAGACCGCTGTACAGCGCCAGGCCAATCTTCCCAACGTCATAGTGGGAGCCTTCGAAGGAATTCTCTGGAAGCAGTTCATCTGTTCCACCTGGAGAAGACGAGGACACAACAGAGACTTGGTTTTATGGTTTATTTCAGGAAAAAGGAGAAAAAGAAGAAGGGATCTTCTTCCTTGTGATCTTGGTCAACATCAGTGTTTGTAATTTTCTTTGGTGAGACCGAGATCTTGGATCACGTCGTCATTTGGTCTCTCTTGCTTAACTTCACTCACTCATTGTTCTGCACGGAATCTTACGTCAATTTAGGGCAATTTTCAAAAACTTGGGAACCCTGTTGGGATCCCTGCCACAAATGTAGAATTGAATCAAGCTCAGATGAACGGAGACACAGTCAATAAGAGACTCAGACTGTGGATCAACCTGAGGCGCAGCTGGACCAGCAGGTGCAGGAGAAACTGTTTTGGTTTTTTTTAACTACTGCTTGGCCATTTTGAGGATTGAAGGCAGTTTTAGTTGCGGCTCTTTGTCTGACGACGTACAGGCTTCTGCTGGTTTGTGCGACATACCATCCAGACAAACTCCCCCCACAACACACACACACACATTCTCAGACACAGCGCTGGTTGCTAAACCAACAGCCAGGGGCAGTGTTGGTACTGGGAGAGTCAACCGTAAGCCTCTATGTGACAGGGGAAAAGCCTGATCACTGCACCAAGAGAAAAGATCCGCGTCCACACCATCCCACACACCGACAGTGTGCAGGGACCTCAGGGTCTAGTTTCTTCACCCCCGTCATTTTGTAATGTTTGTAGACAAAATCAAGACATTTTTATGGACCAAACACACGTTACAGTCGATGACGTCGGGTTCCATTCTAAAAGGTCAGATATATTCAGTAAACCTTCCACCGCGTTGCTCAGGAAACTGTGATCAGATGGTCACATGATACCAGTGCCAGGCAGCGAAAATGAGACACACACCCGATGAAAAATGCATACACACACACACACACGTATACTTAAGATGCACATGCACATTTTAAAAAATAACTACATTTAAGTTCATTTAAGTTCTTTCTATTATAAAAGTGGATGTATGCAGACACTAAATAGACTCACCTCACTGGATTAAGCCTTGACGGTGACGATCTTAATGCCAAAGATAAATTCATTTATAATCCAGCCAACGCTAGCCCCTGTGGCGCCCCCCCGAGTGAGATTATAAGATTTATGGGACATTCCCCTTCTTCTTAAACTAAATTAACTATTGACTTGGATTATCTTGGATAAAGTTTTTTATAAAGAGCTTTTTTAGATATTCAATGAATGACACATGTGTGAGCAGTATGGTTGCGAAGGGTCGAAAAATTCCTGGTAAATTTCCGGAACCTTTTTGAAAATTTTGGAAATATTCCAAATTGGAAAATGGGCATTAACTGGAAATTATGAATAATTTAAAGAAACTGGGTCATGCACAAATATAAACATTTTGTTTTGTCACAAGCAGACTTGATTTACAGAAATGATAGAGTAGCACATTTTTCGATGCTTAATTATTTCATTGAACAACAAAAACGTGAGTACAAACATATTATTAACTATATTTAAGCTAAAAAACAACTCCAGTTCATTCCCATATATTTCCATAAATTGTTTTTACAACCTTATAACCTTATCATCTGCATCCATTTTGTCCAATCATGTGCACTTCAAAATAAACAATTCAATTAATACAGGTTTTTGCACATGTACACACCAGAACCAGAATTTAAATTTGAACCGTCCCACGTCACAAAACTGCACCTCCTTCTGAAAGGAGGGACGGATTAGGTGAAGATAATCAGATTACACTGGACTCTAATCTGAGATGCTGGCTGACAGTGAGTTTATGAGTCACAAAGACACACACACACACACACACACACACAGGGAAATTCGGTTTGTAAGGCAGAGGGTGACACTCGCAGGTAGGTTGCGTGTCAGTGACGTACAGAGTGTGTGCAGCTTTACTCGTCGTCACCATAGTAACACACAAGCTTTGTCCATCTGACATACACATCTCAGAATTATCAGAAACATTAATGACGGACTCACTGTCTGAATGTTTAACTACATTATTTACCAATGATATTGATCATTTATCTACGTTTTTGAGTGTTTATTTTAATTAAAAACAGGTTATCTGCGTTCAGCCACTAAAACACAACAGTGAACCATTATCTTTGTGGACAAATCATGACATTTGTGGACGTTGTCTTTTTTAATCAATACATTTATCAAGCGAACAGCAAATAACGATTATTTTCATGATGAATTCATTTGTTTATTTCATCATTTCGCGATGGGCATTTCTAGCAAAAAATGCTATTTGAATATTCGATAATAATATTATTTATCGAATATTCTAAACCCAAGCGCATGAGAAGCTTGTGAGAGTAATGAAGGGTTCACGGCGTGTTGAGCTTAGAGGAACAGCTTTAAGGTGCATTCAAGAAATCTTGTAAATTCCATCACTTCTGCAAAAACACCAAGTGACTAAATGCTAGAAAAGATATAAATTTTTTTGTATTTATAAATGGAATCATGAATGAAACGTTTGATGTGTGTCTTTTTAATATTTTACAAATAGTCACAGGAAATAATAATTGAATACTTGTGCCATTTTAAGTTTTTGTCTGTTAAATTTCAGAAAGCGGTTAAAGTGGTTTTCTGATTAATAGATTTTTGAGTATTTGCTCTCGCTTCCATAAATCACCTGCTCACAATAACAGCAGCCCGACGACAGAGTTTCCCCCGACTTAATCCCAGCCACGCGCTCAGTCTTTGACTCTAACTATAGATAATCTGAGGTGTCTGCGATAAACTGTCATCAGGAGCGGCTTTGATGAAAAAGACCAGTGTTTAACTTGCAAAGAGTGGCAACAGAACAAGGCTGACTTTTGAAACAGCAATTAGGAGAGGACTAGGATCACAAATGAGTCAAATGACTCCTCATGCATCAGTTACAAACCCAAACAGGTATTAGACGAAGCTGCGGGGATTAGGATCAGTTCAAACATGGAGGCTGGAGGAGGAGCAGCTTTGTTTGTCCTCCCTCCAGTGCAGCAAATTAAAGGCTCAAAACTTGAGCACAATTATTTACAGAAAGATTTGCCTGTTACTATTTTAAAAAAATAGACTTACAGTTCATACAATTATATTTAGGGATGTCCCTAAATATCCTTGATATCAGCCAAAAAATTAGTATAGGATGATATTGTGCCTATAACATGATCACAACAACAGCGTGTGTGCTACTGCTATTTCAGAAGTTAAACATTTTGCACATGCACATGCACGGTGAGCACCAGCTAGCTGTTAGCACCATGCTAGCTCATCCTGAGGCGAGCTGCTAAAACATTATTTCATAAACCAGCGCCACCTGTTGACTTCCAACAGCTTCCCTTTGTTAATTATACCCCAAAAACCAGCCATGCCAAGAACTTTCTGTGTTTTAAATGTCCTGAATGTCCTGAAGCTCCACACATGGAGCTAAGTACGTCTGCGGGACCGGTTTACACAGTGTGGGTTGGGTGAAAAGAAGGGGGGTGTTCTCTGAAAAAACGCTGTTACCTGAACATGGGTGCTCTAAAAACACCACCATTAGCACTTGGTACTTTCCTCCTGATGAAATTAACCATAGACTGTATGAAATTAACATGGAAAAAATCTAATATTCTTATGTTGAAGGTTAAAATCGATGTAACTCATTGGTTAATAATAAATGGGTCAGTTTTTCTCATGCCTACTGTTGCTGAGTAATATCACTTGATCAAGCCTATTCTAACATTCCACACTACAAAATAAGTAATTCAAGAATGTATGATGATATCGCTGACATCGTATCGGATTGATATCGGTATCTAGGCTGCAATATCGGTATCGTATCGGAAGTGAAATATCGGGACATCCCTAATTATATTGTGAATTTTGATCGGGATAATCATGACAGGAAAATGTCATATTACCCCATGGTTTTGTGTTTATTTTCATCATAGACAGTTGTTACTTATGATGAATTAGAGACCATTCATGTAAGGAACATGTACGAGCACTCTCTCTCTTTACTGACGCGTGATTGGTCAAACAGTGACATTTCAATGCTGCCAGTACATGAATGATGGCGTAATTAAACTTCTTGGTACATAATTGTTTATAAATATTTTTATGCTTGAAACCTTCCCAACTATTATTTATTTGACTTATTAAAGAAAATGTAAATTTACATCTACTCCGGCACGAGTATGAAAAATATGGTGTTAATTTGACTACAGAAGAGACTAAATGACCTCTGCAGTTAGGCGCAGGGTAAAATGTATACATACATACATACATATATATATATACACACATATATATACATACATACACATACATATCGTACATCCTTAGACGCCACTATTATCAGAATAGTCGACTAATTGTTTCAATAATCAGACTTGTGATGGAAAGGACTGTGACACCACATAATCACATGCACATAAGTGTGATATTTGTTTGTCGTCAGGCCAAATGTCAAATATTACACCTTGAGAGCTCGTACACAAACCACAAAGAGCAAAGATTTGCTGTTGCAGTTTGAGTTAAACTGTGAAAAAGTAGGTTAAGAGGTCTTTGAACCAGACAGGAAACGCAAACACAGCTGCAGGAAGCACACAGAAAAACACACGTGTTTTCAAAAGGCGCCTCGCTCTCTCTCTCTTTCTCGCTCTCTCTCTCTTGCTCTCTCTCTCTCGCTCTCTAAAGTACAAACAGCTTTGCAGCAGAGTTCAAGTCTGACACAACACACCCTGCTGTCAGTTTCCTTCTACGGATTATTGCCACCGTTTGTTTTAGGATTAAACTCAAAACTGTAAGATTTGCTGATCTGTGTCACACACAGTGACTCACTTTGGCTACAGTGTAATTGATCTCATTCAGATTTTTCTCTTCTCATACACGTCAGACACGACCCACCAACGTGTGACAAGGCAGAAAGCACATTAATTAAAATCACGGTCAGAGTGGAAATAAAAGCTGGTATGACTTTAGGTATGAGCATTTTCTTCTCCCGGCTGAGTGGGCAGCGGGATTGGCGAGGATTTCTAAATTTCAAAATAAAGCCCCTTTAACATCCGTTTCAAAAATCACATATATCATCGCGGATTTACTGTAATCAAATGCAACACATGACAGCTTTGCTCCAAACAGCAGGAGGTTTTTTTCCCCCTTTAATCATAAGAAAGGAAGCGGAAAATAAAGGGTATTAAGCCAAGTTTCATATTAAGGACTATGATATGAACCACTGTTGTCTCATTTCTGTGGCACGAACCCAGTGAACCCAAGTGCTGGTGGAGAAGGACTTAATTATAAAATAATTAAGTCAGAAATCGTTAAAAAACGTTTGTCAAACGTGGAAATGATGATGTTCTCAAAAGTCTTGTTTTGTCTACAATCCAAAAATTGATTTCTTTGTTGAGAGAACACATCAAACTAATAAATAAAAATACAATAGATTAAATGTCAAACATGAGAAGGGGGAATTTAAATATCAACACTCAGTGCTGGAGAGGACACATTTATAAATGGAGAAGTATTTCAAGTTCTACCAATGCAGCTGCAGAGTGGGAACAAGAGGCTTTTTTGATAAGTTGTGAGGCCTCTTTCCAGAACCACCTGCCAGGTTGCACAGTAGCTCTAGTATTCAGAGGCCCTCTTACTCCTCTGCACATGCATAATTCTTCTTCCAGGGTTTTGTCTCATTGCGTCATAGTGGCCTATTCACGGATTCTCGCGTCCTTTGTAAACTGTGATCGTTTTAAGACAAAGTTGCTAAAGCTGTTTTTTTTGCGTTTGTGTATTCGTGCTTTGCTCGTATCTATTATTGACGTTTGTGTTAGGGTTTAAAAATTCAATAACAAATTGAAAAAACAACATATTTGATGTAGCGACGCAGCTAACAATTATATTCATAATAGATTAATGTGTCGAGGATTTTCTCCATTAAAAGTTTGGTCCAGAAAATGTCAGAAAATGTAGAAAAATATTGATCAGTCCGTCAAACCTGGAAATGATGATGCTCTCAAATGTCTTGTTTTAATAATGTATTTGTTAAATGGACCAAAGAAACCAGGAAGAATTCACATTTAAGAAGCTAAAACAATCAGCAATCTTGTTTTAATAATGGAAAAAAAACAAACCCGATAAATCGTTTATCAAAATAGTTGATGATTCATTTAATAATCGGATTATACGTGTAATAGTTTCAGCCCTAAAATAAAAAGGTAATTATGTGGACAAAAAGAATTCAAAAAGGAAACTATAAACAAGATAAAAGCCAAGACAGAGACTAAAATAAATACAAAGTGATAAATACAATAAAAAGTGTAAAAAAATTTGTATAATGACTGCATTTTGTTTAACTTAGTTATAGCAGCAGGAACAAAGCTGTCCTTGTTCCCTACTGCAACGATTACTTGATTAATCCATTATTAACCGTTTGAGGGTTTTTTTCCCAATAATTAAATTAAGCTCTCTCATTTTTCAGCTTGTTAAACGTGAATGTTCTCTGGTTTCTTTGCTCCACACAACAAACAAATAAAATAAAAATAAAAAAGAACATTTTAACAAGAACTGCATCACTTCCAGGTTTGATCGACACTTTTCAATATTTGGTGACATTTCATAAACCAAAGAAAATATCGACAGATGAATAGATTGTGAACATAATTGGGAAACTGTTTAAACGTGCATTTACTCTAAAGACACTGACTTTGGAACGTAGCCTGCTGCTGCTAACATCTCCAGACTTACTGACCCTTCTCTTTAATAGACCTTCAGTGGTTGGATCGTTCATCGTGAATGGGACACAAAGTCCCGTCTTTGTGACTAATGAGTACATTTTCAAATGAACAGCGCCGTGTTCTACTCAGAGGAGTCATTGTCCGATGCCTTTGTGTTGTGCCTCTTGTTTCTGGCTCGCACTTCAAAACATCCTGTGACTTAAATGAGTGTTTGCGAGAGTGGCACGACTCCAGCGAAGCTCGGCGGCCGCTTCTGCGAGTCCACGCCGCACTGAGTTCACTAACGTTATTGGAGACACAATGGGAGCTTTAAACACAGAGCGCTGCACAAACACAAATTGGGAATAAGAGGTTTATGGGTCGGTGCCGTCGCAGTCTCTCAGATGACACAAAAGCATCATCCTGTAGTTAAAGACAAATCCTCTTTGATTACAAGAATACTTGAACCTACAGAAGACTGAATAAGAGCCAAAGTCTTTCTCTTCTCCTTATATTGGGGCGTGTATGATCAATATTTCTATAAGTGATCACAGATATGAAATGATCTGGTTTGAGGGTTCACCAGCAGGGAGCGCTGCTGCTGCTGACTGAACACAAGCGGAGAAGAATTTTCACCCACATCAACCGCTGCAAGCCAAATGAACCCCTTCCTGCATCACACGGCACACACGTGGTATGTAGTATACCACATTCAAAGACTGGCCTACTTTGTGGTGGTGTGCTTCTGTACAGTATTGTGAACGTGTGTGTGTGTGTGTGGTTGTAGCTGTGTCTTTACTCCATTATTATTGGTGTTCAAATGTCGGGGGAAATCCAAAAATTGTGATTGTGATTCCTTGTAAGTTGTGTTTCAATGGAATGAACTCATTTGAACGCGACAGTTTGTAATAATTCCTCTTGAAAATGCAGCAATTGAAGATTACAGTATCGATGAGTCATTTACTGTCGGGACTCTGGGACGCGTGAGTGACCGCGCGTCGCTTGCGGACCGTACCTTGGGCGATCTTGACGAAGCCGATGATGATGATGAGGGCGAGCGCGAGGAGCTTGGCTGCAGCGAAGAAGTCCTGCACCCTGGTCGCCGCCTTCACGCTGTAGCAGTTCACGAAGGTCAACAGCACTGCGGAGAAAAGACAGAAGGATGAGGACGGACGGTGGACGAGATCACATCCCTTTTTTTTTTTCTGCTTATCAACCTCAACTCAAATGTCTTTATTCAATCTGGAGGAGGAAATGATACTAGACACACGAAGAACTAATTTCACACCTTTTAAAAACAGCTTTTAAAGTGTTATTTTTTTTATTTTTTTTTAAATAATTCCTGCACATGTACAGTACTTGTACCCCAGCCATCTCTACAGAACACTCACACACAAGTGGCCCCTGACCCTGCACCCCATTAAAAGTGATTAACTAAAGCAGCGGGTCCCTTCAGCAGCCCCTAAATTAGGCCAGAGCGACAACAAAAGGACGAGACAAAGCACAATGAGGCCCTGTGTGTGTGTGTGTGTGTGTGTGTGTGTGTGTGTGTGTGTGTGTGTGTGTGTGTGTAGAGAGAGAACAGTAGATCAAGTACAAAGACACGCAAACTCACAGAAGCAGGCACAAACTTAGACACGCATGCAAGCCAAGGCATTCACACTAAATTCCTCGAGAGAGACCAGTCACATGAAACAATGAAGCCCGAAAATAGACCTGTTGGTGTTTACGTGTCTCAAATTTCACGCAAAGCTATCTTTGTGAGGACAATTTGTGAGGACAATTATTAAGGCTTGGTTTTAGGGTTAGCCATTAAGTAATGATGGAATGCATTATGGGTATGAGAGTCCACACAAAGAATGCAGCGCCAGTGTGTGTGTGTGTGTGTGTGTGTGTGTGTAGAGGTTCTCATTCTCCCCAATGACCCCGACCACCCTACTGCTGCCCACAGCACAGGAATTCACATGTACACTACGAAACTCATTAAACACACACGCACACACAGATAACCTTACTCTTGGTCCATGGCCTTGTCATGTGGTCTCAGTCTGGATTAAGATTTCAGTCATTTTCAGGTACAAGGTCACTGGCGAGCACCACCCACACACACACATAAATAGTCTATATATATTAGTGTATATAGTATCCAATGTCATATGTAAGCGTGTAGTAGGAGGCGCACTTATGTGGGGGCAGGTCAACAAACTCAGACAGGTGCCTCCAGGCTGAAAGAGGCACTAATCCAGATTTAACTTTGTTAAGTCTCAACACAAAACAAAGCACATGATGATGATGACGATGAGCTTGTGATTGCAAGACAATCATATGGCGACACGTCGCGCTATCTGTCGAAACTGAAGAAAACGAAATGTAACGGTTTACTTCAGAGCGCCTTCATTTATTCATTAAAATATCGATATTTGCTCTGGCGCATTGCACGAGGAAGGACGACGATATAGCAGCAAATCGATGTTTTGCCCCGCCCCTACTTCTACGGACACATGAGGTTAATTTTATTGTGTGGAAAAAGTAGCCAGCTCACAATTTTTCACAGCTCCCATGACCATTTTCATCCTGATGGAAGGTTTACCAACTTAGAAAGGATGGCTCAGATTTTTTTCTGCCAGCAGGAAGAAAGAAAAAAACAATGACAGCACTAAAATATAGACCTGCTGGACTCTACAATATCTTCAGAATGTGTTTCCTGCTGGAAGACTTGAGTTTGTCAACTGCTCACTCAAAAGGTCAAAGAAAAGTTGTTCAACCACTTCTGCCCTACACTCATATGTCCTAGTTCTTATCAGATTTCTCTCAGTGACACAAACATACCAAACGCGGTACAGCAGAAGCTAAATATGCTCATGTTTGCTTTTCATACTGTGGACTTTGGTGTTGTGAGAGTAAGCAGAGCGGTAACTTAGTTCACCTTTCAGGCAGAAAAAGCTTTGATTGCCTCATATAGCCAGAAATAAACCTGAACTATCCTTTAAACATTTTAAGTGAGTTCCTTTAAGTGTGTTTACTCGTGGATGCAAACATGGAAGTAAAGATATATTAAACAGCCACCAGGGGGCAGCTCCACTGACAATGGCAGTCTATGGGAAAATGAGCCTACTTGAATTGGCAGACTGTATGCAAAAATTGAATGATATCTCACGTCCATGAAATAAACGACTCAGTCTCTTGATCGTTACATTATAAGATAAATCTAATTGGACTACATCAATATTCATAATTTAGAATAAACAAATTTAAGAGCAGTTTTCATTTGAATCTGCAATTTAAACTAATGGAAAAACAAACAAATGTTAAAATACTTTATGTCAAGACATACTTGAATTTCCCTGAGGAGATAAAAAGTTTATCTATCTGCAAACTCAGAGGCGCTACTTTAAACTTATTTAATCCATATGTCATTGAGGGAAATTCTCAGATTTGTGATACATATTTGACTTATGGGTCATCATCATTTCTCTTTACCTTGACTCGCCGGTTGCGAAGCGCGTATTAACAAGTAAGTAAACTTGTAACATTTGGCCAAATCATCCTCCAACGCCCTCTTTTACCTGCCACATCACATGACCACTCGTAGCTCCATGGACTGGTGTTCTAACAAGACTGGTTCATGGTGAGAAAAGTCTTCAAATCTTTTTTAAGATAGTGGCCAAATTGCAAAACTCAAAGCTTTGAAATCGGCGTTCAGATTGATGACATGCTGCCACTTGCTCGTTGGTTACGCTCTCAAGAAATCTAACATTATGCCTAAGGCATAAGAGAAATAAGCAGCTGCTTGTAGTGTGTGGAGAAAACATTTTAACATGAAATAAATCAAGATATAGTTAGTGGTGGTTTAATCCAAGTACAGCATTACCACAGTCAGTGCATCACTTGTGATTTTACTGCCCTCTAATATTAAAAATGAAGAGTGATACTGCTTTGGTGTAAATAACACAACTATAATTAGTGCAATTTAAAGTGTTTGTATCAATAACAGTCAAGCAGTGGCTGCTGGGGGGGTGGAGCCAAATCAAATTCAGCTTATAGCCCCATAATGGCTTTGGCAGGCCCTGGTGTTGAAACTCCATCTAGGGCTGTGTGTGGGTTGTTGTTGTTGTTGTTGTTGTTTTGTTTTTTTTAATAATTAAAACAAGCACTCACAGATTTTTCAGCTTCCTAAATGTCAATATTTTTTGCTCCATATGACAAACAACAAGGATTATTAAAGGATTACTAAATTAATCACCAACTATTTTTCATAATCATTTATTCAATTTTAGAGTTGTTGTTTTTTTTTAAATAATTAAAGGATTTCAGATTTTTCAGCTTCCTAAATGTGAATATTTTCTGTTTTTTTGCCCAATTTAACAAAGAAATCATCGATACTGAATCAATTTGGTTTGTGGACAAACCAGACAGCGGAGAACATCATTATTTCGAGGTTTGGGAAACACTGATCGAACACTTTATGGACCAATTGAACACTTGATTAATCGAGAAAATAATTGACAGATGAATTAATTATGAAAATAATTGTTAGTTGCAGATTGATTTAGTTTGGGAACAAAACAAAACGTTTCAGAACATCGTTTGGGAAACACCAATCAATATTTTATAAATCAACAAATCAATCTTTAGGAAAATAATCGTTAGTCGCAGCCCCAAATTGATTAATTTAGTTCTGGTTGTACAAAACTAGACATTTAAGATAACATCTTTATTTTGAGGTTTGTCGGATTTTTTTTTTTTAATGGACCAAATGACCGCATTACCCGATTAACTGGGTACATAATCGACCGATTAATTATTAAAATAATCGTCGGTTGCAGCATCAACTGGAGCTGATGCAACACGGCGGTTTGAGGCTGCGCGCGAGCGCGTTTCAGGGGCACGTGCTCCGGCAGGAAATGTGAATTAACTGTAAACTGTGTGTAAACACGTGTTCACCTGTCTCACACACACACACACACAGGCAGACAGGTGTGTTCGTTTCCACATGTTTACACAAAAATGAAGGAAGTATGCTTCACTCCAGTGTGACTCATCATAGCCATCATCACCCTCATCATCATCATCATCATCCTCATCATCACCAGCAGCACCAGCAGCGTGTAACGTTGCATCATCGGATCCATACTCACGGATACAGAGGCAGGCCACCAGCTTAGCCCCGTTCTCCGGCACCGGACAGTCGGGGAAAATGGGTTTGAGGAGGTAGGTGGCGAACACGTAGGCGACGATGTACTGTGACGAGGGCCGTATGATGAGCAGCTCGATCCAGAGTTTGAGGAAAGCCGGCAGGGAGCCGTACACCTCCAGGATGTAGGCATAGTCCCCGCCGGACTTGGTGATGGTGGTGCCCAGCTCCGCGTAGCAGAGGGCGCCCACCGTGGAGAAGACGCCGCACACTGCCCACACTATCAGGGACAGACCCACCGAGCCTGCCTCCCTCACGACGCCGGTGGGTGTGATGAAGATGCCCGAGCCTATGATCGTGCCAACGATAATGGCCACGCCGTTGACCAGGGTGATGGTCCTCTTCAGGACGACCCCTTCTTCCTCCCCTCCGGCTCCCTGAGCCCCGGAGTTTGTCGTCTCCCCGACGGGCAGCATCCTCTCCGTGACATGTTTGTCCTCTTCCTTGTCCGCAAAGGAATTCGAGTTTCTCTTTTTCAAAGCAGACATGTTTGCTGGAGTTTCCTCTTTCTTCTTCTTCTTCTTCTTCTTCTTCGTCAGTCTAAGTGCAGGTGGGTCCGCGGTGTCAGCCACGCGGAGTCCTCAGTGAGGTTGAGGGTGTGTGAGAAGACAGCGTGGTTTCCCCCGTGTCTCTGCTGCGCCTGTGTACAAAGAGACCGTGGACACTGACGTTGGCACCACCTCCGTCAAGGCCAGCCCGCCCTGCTCTGCTATTCGCTCGGCGTCTCCTCCTCAACTGTGACCCCCCCAAACCCTTCCGACCATTTCCGCTCTCTAGCGGGAGACAGCGGTACTACATCCCAACGGCACACGCCCCGCCCCTCCCCCACCTCCTCCTTTCATCATCACTAACCTCCATTTTTGGAAGTTCAAGTGCGTTTCAAGAGACGTTGTGGGCCCCAATTCAACTCAAAAACATGATTATTTAGTAAAAGACAATAACAACAACATTCTGCAACTGGTTCTATAAAGAACTTTTTTGGCACCCCTCAAACACTATGTAAACCAAAATTGTTTACTCATTACTACAAAATACACTCTAAAAGTTTCTAAATCATCTGTATTTATAGAGCTCTTTTCTAGTCTTGAAGACCACTCAAAGCCGCTTTACAGCACAGTTGTCGGGAACAACATGGGGATACAAGGACACATTGGCATGTAGACTAGCAGCAGAGCTAGGAATCTAACCCACAACCTTCCAGTTGAAAGATGATTCGCTCTACCACTGAGCTACTGTAATACTTTTACTTCTCACAGTACATTTTATATCAGAAAATTACTTTTGATACCCTAGCACAGTCAATGTCATATACTTTTACTCAAGTAATACTGTAAAAGGTGACTTCAACTTCTACCAAAGTCATTTTTCTGGTAAGACACTTGTACTTTTACTCAAGTATCCCTTTTAGGTACTTTATACAAGACTGCACAGTGCCGCACACAGGCATGGTATATGTACTACAGTGTTTACAGTTGTTTCTTTGATTGTAGAGTAATCATATATGAATTTTATTCATGAATTTAGACTTCCTCTCTGCCGCTGTGTGAGGTTTTGAATCGTCAGGCAGGTAGTAGCAGCCACAACACAATCACTGCGTGTAAGGAAACACCTGAAGCACAGTACAGCTGCCAAGAAGCACTTAACGGCATGGAATGCTCACCTTCCCAAACTGGTTTAATGGTTTGATCATCTCAGACAGAGTGATTTACTTCCAGATTATTTACTTCTCCTGACTCTCCTGAATTTAGCAGCTTTAGTTTCCATTTTCATGTGAGAGCTGCTAACACGTTTCGCTTCTGTGTTGGCCTGAAGATGAGGGATTATTTCATGTAAGCATAAGCTAAACTTGGTGCTCAATGAGGCCTCAGGTATCATTTTGTTTTTTTTAATCTAAACTTTATTTATAAATCCAGTTGAGATTGAGAACACATGATCTTTGTATCGTTGGAGGTACACGTAAATGACATTTGACTACAGTTCAACGCTAAATGCTGCTTAACCAGCTGTCCTGGATTTTTGAACTGAAACAACAGACAGGGAGGATTTTGGGAAAGGAGTGGCACAGAACAGGGTAAGTAAGCTTCCCAGTGTGAGGTTAGAAAAGGACCTGCTGTGAGTTCTAGAGTTGAATATCTGAGACGAGGAGCTGATGGACTGACCATGGTGGAAATATACAGCTGTAGAAGGCAAGATCACTGGGAAAAAAATGTATCCACAAATCATTAAAACATCTTTGGGTTCAGTCGCAGCTCTCTGTCCTGAGCTCTCTGTTCTTTGTTTGTTTTAGGTTTAGGTTTCTTTGCAGAGTAGGGAGTTTTTGCTACTGTTGCTACGGTATGGTATATTTTTCTGCCCTTCCATTAGGAATTGTACCATTTTTTGGTACAATTCCATTGGAGTACCAGAGTAAAACAGTACAATACTGTCAGGGTGTCACTGCACTGGCTCCACCACCAACAGCCTGAAAAACGTAACCCCCTTGCGGCCGGTGTTTCTTCGGCAGCTGCAGTCTACACTCATACAAAGATTGTCTTGTTGAGACAAACAGCCACAAACTGGACACCCTCCATTGTTGTCTGTTCTGTTCTAAAGTATATCATACTGTACCAAACCCAACTGTACCATGATGAAAACACAGCCGGTCAGTGAGTCCTGGGCTGACGCGCTGTGGTCACATGGGAGTGTTGTGGTCAGCAGGTCATCGTGCTCTCAAAAGAGAAACACACTCAAACACTAAACAACAGCTAACAAGGTTAAAACTGGAAACTCTGATGTGTCCTGTCTGTCTGACAACATGGACAAAATGTCTGTCCACTCTGAACAAGTGTTGTTTGAAAGCCCCCCCCGGTCCCCACCACCCACTGCCCGTCCAGACAGACAATTTCCTGTTCCCAGACAAGCTGGACACGGTCTTCCAAATCCCGAAGCCTCAAGGTGCGTCCTGATATTGTTTCTCCTCATCTGCACAAAGCCTGAAAAATGCAAGACCTTGGTCTCAGGTCGAACCACAGATGGAGAAACATACATGCACTTTAGTCTGTGCATGTGGACCATGGTTTATCTAAATCTGCCTGTCTGTCTGTCTTACTAAACCTGTGCAACAGCTCCCACAGGTTCCTCATCATACACTACGTGGGAATGTTTTTTTTCCCAGTCACAGTGGGAGGCGAAGGATTACTGACCACATCTCAGCAATTTCTCAGACACATACAATGAGGTAAAATCAAATCACATGGAAACTCCAATTAAGTGACATAGAATCTCTAGGATTTTGAAATGTGTTGAATAAATTGTAAAGTGTCCAATTAACAATGAGCAATGATGGATTTGGTACTTTGCTCTGGTAGCATAGCATAACACAACATAGCATAACATGAAATAACATAGCACAACTTAACAACACAAAATACCATGAAATAACATAGTACAACACAAAATACAATTAAATAACATAGCACAACTTGGTAACACAAAATACCATGAAATAACATAGCACAACACAAAATACCATTAAATAACATAGCACAAAACAACACAAAATACCACTAAATAACATAGCACAACTTGACAACACAAAATACCATGAAATAACATAGCACAACACAAAATACCATGAAATAACATAGCACAACACAAAATACCATTAAATAACATAGCACAACTTAACAACACAAAATGCCACTAAATAACATAGCATAGCGTAACACAACATAGCATAGCATAGCATAACATACAGTAACATGACATAACATAGCATAGCATAGCATAGCATAGCATAACATACAGTAACATGACGTAACATAGCACAGCATAATATGACAAAATAAAATAGCATAACAACACAACATAGCATAACGCAATATAGCATAACTGAGTGTGGCAAAACATAAAATAACATTATACGACATAGCATGAAAACACAACATAGCATAACACGACATAGCACAATATGGCATAACATAGCATAAAATAACATTATATGACACAATATAGAACAACAACACAACATAGCATAATATAGCATAGCATGATAGTTTTTGTCCACAGTTCATAATCATACAGATGTTAAGTGGACAATAAAAACCCTCATGTGGAAGATAAGGTAAACAATGAATTAATTAATCAATTCATTCATTCATTCATATTGAGACCATTCAGTAGTTAAAGGGAAAATATTGTATAATTGAATTTCAATAAACCATGTTAACTTCAATGTTGTGTTACATGATCGGGGCAGAGGCCTCGAACCTGCTGCCCAGTTATTTTTGTCCTCTGTCTTCATACCTGTGAAGTTTGGGAAGCTCTGTTATCGGTTATTTTAGGAGTGTCAGAGAATAATGTGTATTAAAGTATGCAGAGTCCCAGCTTTGCCTTGTAAAGGCAACACGTGGTGACCAAAATAAACTCAGAGCTGCAGCACATGGTGCAGCGCTGGCAACCAACACTAACAACAAATACAGGGAGCTTTAAAGCGTATTCATAAATAAATATAATATATGCACAGAGTGCCAGACATTTTTTAATGGATTTAAAAGAGAATATAGTTTTTCAGTCTTTTTCAGTCCATTCCTGATTTTCTCCGACAATGGGAAATTCACCATGATTGAGTAATTATATCATCCCACACTTTTGTGTCTATAGGAGCACGTGAGTACTAGGATTAGGATTACTAGTAGGATTTCCACCAATCTGGCACATTGCGATTTTTGAATATAATTATAATTTTCGCTGACCACACATCACACAAACAAACAAATAAATGATGATATAATTCCAGCTGATCACGTGACCACCCCTGTCTGGCAGAGTGATGATTATGATGTTAGAGGAAGACTGTGTGATGTGGGTGTGGGAGAGGTCTTCGTCCTCGCAGCTGTGGTAACATTTGGGATTCTTTTCCCAGGGAGCGTTCTCAAGGCTCGACCACTGAAATCATCGAATATTCAAACAACAAAGGGACACTGAACAACAAGCAGCTGTGCAAGAAGCAGTAGGAGGGTCGACCGCGGCGTACCATTCTGGAACTGCACACACTGGCAGAACGGTTTTAATCAAAGAAATGTGGAAAAGCCGAACTACGGAGCTCCCCCTACAGTTTTGGAGTACATATTTTCCCGACAGTTCCGTGCAGCCGTGCTATGACAACCCTGCCCACATTGAGGAGGAAATGTGAAGTAATGGAGAACGTCAAGTAGTGCTACAAATGGAAAATGGAATTTTGGAATGAAATAATATTCTACTAACAGACAGTAGGGGGCAGTGGAGACATCCCCCAATCTCCCCACAATAACGCATATAACCAACACAATGACTCTGAAAATCCTGTATCATTCCACTTTGACATTGAGTCATGAGGCAGATGCTTTTATCCAAAGTGATTTACAGAAGTCGTGAACCCACAAACCAGACACAGGAGCGGCAGCCCTTGACCGTTTTCCAGGATATGAACCAGCAACCCTGCTGTTTCAAGCACAATTCCCTTCCTCTTGGCCCCCGGACTACACCTGCGATGTGTTCTAGTCGCTGTAGGAAGCTGAAATTTCCCAAAACAACAGTTCCGTCTGTTGCAACATTCACTTGAGCTCAGAGAAGAACTTCGAGGTCGAGGTCAAGGTTGCACAAATGTCCATTTAGATGATTTAGGCGACGAAGGTGCGGAATTTGCTTTGTTTTGCTTCAGTCGTTGGAGCTGATGTTTGAAGAATTTGAACAAACTGTAAAACAACTCTTCTTCCATGCATTGTTCAAACATTTGTACATGTGTTTTCCTTCAGTATATATAAGATGTCTCTGTTGTGTTTGTACAACACTGGACATAAGAACAGCTTATGCAGCCTCATCCACAGCAAACCGGTTCAGACTGGCACTGAAATACAAACAGGATTCCCATGGATGGAAGTCCTTTGTCTGAAATATCTCAATCCTACAACATACAAACACAAAGATGAGTAAAAGTGGAGGAAGACGAAGAGGAAGAGCTGCTGGCCTGGAGTTCAGACGTAGAAGGGCCTCTCATTGTATGTCCCGTGTTTATATGTCTGCCTTTATAGAAAACGGGGGAAGGATTGTGGCCTGTTGACCTGAAACTCTTCACCTCAAACAGGGAACAGAAGGAACGACAGGAAGACGGGAGTCTCTAATTAGAAGCTGCTTCAGTCTTTTCATGTCTCTGATTCACGGACACAAAATTTACATCAGTTCAGACGAAGATTACAGAACAAAGCTGTTCTGAGGCACAAACCAAAGCATTGTTGGCTTTTATACAGTGTCCAGCTAGATTAAAAGAGGGTAAGTTATTAATTTATGAACTTTAATTCATCTTTTAAGGAGCACATTCATCTGTCTTTAGGTTTTTACTCTAGAAAACAAGTCTTGCCTCTTTCAGAAACTGGTGAAATGCACCTTTTTGTCTATTATTGACTATGTATATGGACAGCAGGACATTGAGATTTTTTTTTTTAACTCACCACTGTTGGAATTGGTCGCCTCAGTCACTTGGTACGTTTACATGCATGTTAAAAGTCTGATTTTAGTCAGACTAAGACAATAATTTAGTTTGCTTAATGTCATTTAAACACATTAGTCCGACTAAAACAGGGCTAGTCTTAATTGGACTAACATAACTCGATAATGCGATTCTTAGTCCGATTAGTCCTGCATGTATAGTCAGACTGAAGTGGCACATGTACTCCAGCGTCACCTACGGAGGCGGAGTCAGACGTACATGTATACTCGGACTCGGCAAGTTGTCCGATTGCCTGTCTTAGTCAGACTATGGCCTTAGCCGGATTAAACTGTGTGCATGTGTTTATCTACAAAACCATACAGGAAATTTTTTTTTTTTAATTTATAATCCAAAGTCATAATTTTAATTCTTTGGACAAGTTGTTGTTGTTATTCCAGACATTTGAACTGAACTTGATGAGAAGGCTTTTGGATTTTCAACACCTAACACTCGGAATAACTCAAAGTCCGATCTTCACCGTAATAACCTCCTCGACCACCAAGGGTTCTCGAAACTTCTTATATCAAGTACCACCTGAGAAAATACTGCGCTTTTGAAGTGACACGCATTATAGAAGTGTTTGTTTCTATTTCCTGGAGGACAGGCCACATTTGACAACATTTTCAAGAATACAGGAAGACGGCCATCCGTCCGCCGTCGCGTACCAAATCAATAAATATCATAACAGTGTGTGTTATGTGCTGTAAAGTCCCACTTCATTCAGAGATTCCTCACTGTTGTGTGTGTGTGTGTGTGCGTTCAGACACACACACACACACAGATGACAGTTGAAAGCGTTTCTTCACTCTGTTCTCGCTCATACAATAAAGGGAACTGACAGGTGTGTCCCTGTAAATTCAGGCCTCTCTCCCCTGCAGCCAAGCACAATAAACACACACAGAGGTCGGCTTCAGGCCCCAGGTCTCTCTCTCTCTCCCTCTCTCTCCCTCTCCCTCCCTCTCTCTGTCTTAGTTTGAGTCAGGTGGGGACCCAAATCACACGCTCCCTAGAGGGTACATACGCAGTGTATGAAAGAGTGTTTGAACAGCAGCACCCCCCAAGGGCCCCAGGCGTCCGGGTGGGGGCCACCACACCTCCCCTCAGGGGCTTCAAAGGCATCGGTGTGGTGAGGGTGGGATATCGATTTAGAGCGGGGGAAGAAGCTGAAAAAAACAACAGTTATTTGTATTTCTATAACACTTTTACAGTCTTGGTGACCAATTAAGGCTTCACACCCATTCACACGGCACATTTTCTATCATTATCATCACATGGTGGCGGCTCAGTCGTCAAGAGCAACATGGGGTTAAGTGTCTTGCCCAAGGACATGTCGGCATGTAGACTAGCAGAGCCGGGAACAGAACCCACAAACTTCAAGTCCAAAGACGACTCGCTATTTTCAGGGAAATCACAGGAAAATCATCTTTCTTGTCAAAGTGAAAACTATGACGAAGTGAAATCCCACAAGTTTCTATGAGATCCCAAAGTATTAAAGTACTTTGGGAGTATTAAGTATTAATACTAGGACTAGTATTAAAAACAAAATCAGCTGAATGTGTGTGGTTGGATCAGATTTGACATCTGCTGTTTGTCCAAATCTCCAAGTAGTGTTTCATACCTGTCATCTTTTTTGATTTAGTTCAATTCTGATTGGTGCGTAACGTTTTGTTTTGTTTTGTTTTGTTTTGTTTGTTTTTAACAAACTTTAATCTCCAAGACAAAAAAGTTGACAACAAATTTAAGGACTTTCCAGGACCAATTCCCTCAAATCCAAGGACCAAATCCTCACCCATGGCGTCCACTTTTATTGATTTGCAGCGCGCTCTGCATCTGGACAAGTGATTGTTGTCATTTTCTTGGGATTTTTATTTCCCAGACATCCTCACGTCGTCATTTACACTCTCTTGCTTGACTGCACTCGCTCATTGTTCTGCACCGAAGCAATGCAGGGCACGAAACAGTAGGTGGCGTCGTAACAAACAAGGGAGACATTGACCTAAATATCAACTTAACCTCTTTCTTGCACAGAATTCAAGCACTTTCAATGACCCGTGTCTATTAGGGCAATTTCAAAAACTTTCAAAGGCTTTGAGGGAAGATTCAAGGATTTCAAGGACTCATGGGAATCCTTGAGACTGTCCCGTTTCACCCAGTAGGTGGCGTTGTAACAGACAAGGGAGACATTTACCTAAATATCAAATCAACGTAACCTTCTTTTGTCTATTTAGGGTGATTTTCTAAAACCTTTAAGGTCCTTTCAAGGATTTCAAGGACCTGTGGGAACCCTGCTTCGTAGTATTAAACAAAACGACTCCTACCTGTTACAAAAAACAAACACACAGACATTCTTTTACCAACACATGATACTTTATTGCTATATAACGTATTATTATTGCTATACATCTATGACCGTCAGTTGTTTTTACATGTATATCATGTGACCCCCCACCACCACCACCACCACCACCCCAAACAACAGGGGGTTTCTGGGGAAAGAAAACACTTCCTGGTCCATCGGCCGAACGTTGGGTCCCATGCAGGTGGAGCAAAGCATGTTGGGAGGAGACGGGGGCCTCTCGGACTCTGCAGGGCACAGGAATGTCGGCTGCCCGCTGCACAAATAAACTCCTCCAATAAGCGGCGCCGCGCGCGTTCCCGCGTGCAGCGAACATCGCGTGCACCTGCTAAAACATCACGCTGAGCCACAGAAGGCAAAACGCGGCGAGGAAGGAAAACAACAACATTCACTAACACTTTTGGAAGAAGGCTGGAGGCGATGCTGAACGACAAGGGGGGGAGGGGAGGAGGCCGTTTTCAACAGAACGGACATGAATTGCATTTTCATTTAAAAAAGAAAAAAAAAGTAAAAGACCACAAGACACCAATCAAGGCATGAATCACTCAATAAAATAAAGTCGAACAAGATGAACGCAACAGTGGGTCCCTTATCTCCGCGTTAGTGTCATACATACCACATAGCGACCACACGACATTCCGTGAAAAGGGATAGTTCAGGTATTTTGAGTGCAAAGACATGAAAACCTAACCCTAACATGGGAAAACAAATTCTCATCTTATAACATGTACACTTGTGTCATTCAGGTCAATCTGAGTGACGGATTTCAAACACAGAAGCCACGAAACGACACGTTCAAACTTACTGAAGGTGGAAGAAGTGGATTGAGAGCTCTTGTGAGCTGTGATGTAAAATCGGTGATTTTCTCTATGGGATTTGGCGCAGGATTGACACAAACTCTGGTTTCCAGACAGAAAATGTGAAATTAAGACGTAAACACGTTCTTAAGATATCAGTGATTGAAGCAGGTGAAGATGTTCTTCGGTGAAGCTTTGGTTACGTGACTAAAATGCGGTTTTCCTTGTGTTGAGGCTTGTTCTCAGTGAGAGTGAGCATCTGTGTGCTTTGCACGGACACGCTCCTTCAGTACTTATACAACCACACTTTCTGAACTACTAACAAACACACACACACATTCCACATAGTGTTTGCACCCACTACAGTCTTTCCCTGCACTCCACGTCCTCCTGTGGCCTCTTCAGTGTGTGTCTAACAGGTCTGCAGCCGTCACAGTAGATTAACATCAGCGAGTGTCTCTCTACATATACCCACTTTGTCTGTGTAGCACATTTGCATGGTTACACAGGAACTGTGAAGACGACCGTGTCCTCTCATCGCTCAAATTAAAAAACCTGTCTTCTCTGCTTCCTCTCTCTCTCTCTCTCGCGTGAAGCTTTCCCGACTTCCTGAGATGATGCAAGATTACACGAGTTTGCTTCGTGACAAAATCCTCGCCACTGCTTTTGTGTTTTGGCGGTGATTTGCTGCAGCGTTGAATTGTTGCAGTAAATCAAAGTGCATCATTAAAAGGGAAAGACAGACAACACACACTTAAGAGAGTGTGTGGGTTTTTCTTTTCTCCTTTTATCTTGTCTGTATTTTATCTTGACTTTCCAAGTTGGAGGCATTCCAGTTGGAACTTTAGATATTCCGACTACAACTACGAGTACACCATGAACACATAAAACAACACACATAAAAACCTACTTCCAGCCACTTAACACGGACTTAATAAAATGTATTTAAACTGTAAATATCTTTTATATATAATTTGCTGTATCTCGATGTTACACGGCTGTATTTTCTGACTGCAAAGTGAATCAATTTGAGAACCAAAATCAATCAAAGAGAAAATCTTCTTTGCAGAGTTTGTGTGAGTGAGGTAAATCTGAGTTTACAGATGGAGGCGGCAGGTGAAGCAGCAACTCCTCCTGTTTGCTGTGAGCTAAAGGTTCCAGTCCAAGTGGTGAACCTATTAAGATATTGAAGCCTATAAGATGGTGGGGATTTTATTATGTCCAAACTGTGTTAACACCTCATAAAATCACCTTAAAAAACCTGAACTATCCCTTTACATAGGTGAAATAGTCAAAGCCAATATAACATCATGTAGTAGTACCCGGACAGTCGGTTATTTATATATGTATATACACAGCATTAATATACAGTATTTGTCCAACACAATTATTCTTGCTAGTATCACTTGTGCATCACTGCATCGTTTAAAATAATATCTCAAAGTAGAAGCAGCTTAGACCTGTTAAAGTCTAATAATAATAATAATAATATATTATCAACCCCATAACAGTGCAATGGGATTGTGTTGCTTTGATTATTCTTCTGCCACAAAATAGAAACAAAGGAAATAAAAAAGAAAGGAAACTGACACATCTGTTGGTCGATATATAGAAGTGTAGTGGTGAATTTGCATCATCTCTCAGTTCCAGAGCAGAGTTCTCTGTAGGATCTGCTTGACCGAGTCCATTTACTTCATTCAGAGGAAGAGAAACGCGAATCTCGGTGAGAAATCAAGCGACTGCAGTTGAGCCACAGTTTGGCTGAAGCTGGTGTGGTTTTGATTGCACTGTGCAGCAGCAGTGAGTCGCACCGAGAGCGTTTAAGGCACTGTGTGGTTACAGTACTCACGAGATCAGATCATTATTAGTATTATTGTTGTAATTATTAAGTATTAAGTACATGTGCTACAGCAGCCTGGCATGTTTGTGCATTTACTGCAAGTCACTTATTTGACACAAGGCTCTGTTTCCAAAGCTGCGTCTCAATTAAAAATGTAATTGGATCTGGTGTGACGGCGCCTCTGAAGGGTGCAGCCCATGAATTGAGACAGTATTACGCGGTAGAAATTCTGAATATCAGACGTACTGTACACACTACAGTATAATCTCTTTATAACAGATGTAGAGAACACATAATGTATGCATGATATGGACGCATACGACGACACAATCCAGGATAAAACCCAAGAACAAGCAAGAATAAGGAATTTAAAAACCATTAAAGGTCGCGGATATTACGTAAGTAACAAGTGAAGAGACATAAGGCAGTAAACTCCGGTCCTGGTCTGTCGTGTAAACAGACAGCACCTCCAAAATCCTTACATGGAGAGAAACATTCATCACGAGCGAGACAAGTCAGAGCGGACTGTGCTGACGATTTAACGACCAGCTCGCTCTCTGCTCTCTGAAGGTACAAACTCGTGCACAGTAACCCTGATAAAATGTAAAATGTATCCAGTAACCGTTTTTTTTACAGCATCATGTGTAACTGCAGTTCATTGTATGATGCCAGACTTTTTAAAACAATTAAAAATAATAGATTAAAGACACAGGATCGTGTGTGTGTGTGTGTACTCTGTCCAGCAGCATCAGTGGCTGTGCTTGTCCTCAGCCGACGGCGCCTCCTGCAGGAAGGGTGAGAAGGAGGAGCGGACAGTGCGGCCCCGCAGAGGCTGCTGCACGCGGAAGTTATTCACCATGCTCTTCTGCACCTCCTCCTCTGCCGAGGTGAACAGGAGGCTCCGGAACACCGCCAGCTGAGGGTGGGGGAGAGAAAAAAAAAAGAAAAAGAGAGAGAACGTTTAAAAGATGAATTCACTTGATCCTCACGCCTGTAACTTGCAGGTCATGACGCAAAAATGTTGTCATGCCAGTCTGCCTGACTATTAAAAAGAAAAAGGTTAGACACACCTTTACCTGAGGAGGACAGTCCTACTTAAGAGGATTAACTTTCACCTCAAAGTTCTAACAAGTTTAGGTCAAACCAAAGCTGCACTAGTTCCTTTTGGCCACTTGGAGGCAGCAGAACAACATCGGACAAGGTTCACTGATCATTTACATACAAAACAACAAGATTCAGGTTGTGTCACATAGTGGGAAAGTCATGGCAATGAGACAAAAACACAAAAACACACACATTAAACAGTGGACAGTCAACCAAACAATCACAGAGACAAAACAATTCACAGCGACACTCACTTTGTCAGTTTATCTCAACAAAAAGATCCTGCACCAGGTAAAGAATAATTAGAGAGTAACCTGTTAACTACATTAAAATCCAATTGTACTTCTGCATAGAGGCCATTTTATGCAGTGAATTTCATGAGAATTTTTAAGGGTTAAATGAGAAAAACTTTCAGGGAACTCCTGATTTAACCTTGGACTGTGGGAGGAACCCGGAGAACCGGGAGAGAACACAGGGAGATAAATCGAATCCCAGTCCGTTTGCTTGGAAAGTCTGGTTGTTTTGGGGAGAAGTGAGCGTGTAACAGAGCTCTAATCCACCACCATCCGCCTGAAAACATACAGTAGGTCTCGGTTCGCTTCAAGCGAACCAAATGCAGGAAGCGGACTACAACGCGGGGCATTGTGGGTAAACACAACCAGTACATACGTGCGTGTGTGTAGAACGATAGCTGGGGAGAAACGGCTGAGACTATTGTTGCAGCGTAAGTGTCGTATGTTCACATAAAACGATAGGATTCCACCGGCTGAATGTTGCAACCCACAACTGAATCACTCAGTTTAGGTGTGACGATTGTGACGAGGTGTGACGATTAGGTGTGAAAACCAAGTAGAAGGGAAACAGAAGGGAAACCAGGATTTGAAGTGGTGACCTTGTTGCTGCGAGGTGACAGAAGAACAAAATCTGCTCCCAGAAAGTCTCATATACAAAAAACTGTTGTTGTTGGACACATCCAACAGGCACAGAGCAACATCAGAGTTCATATTTCTGACCACCTGACACATGTGAGACCTTTTTTTTTTTTTTTGGCGCAAAACAGCATTCTGCAGCTGACAAAAGAGCTGCAGATACGGAGGATGTTTATATAAAAATCAATGCAATACTGTGGTGCAAGTGGTTCCTGTTTTATGGGTAAGATGGTGTCATATATTGTTTATGATATGGAATAAAACACATTATAGTAACTCATTATTTTTCCCATTAACCCTCCCATCCCAGAGGCAAAGAGGAAAAAACCTGTGAGAGACTTGGTAAATATAAATATAAATGTGGATGATGTCATTATTCTATCACGTTACACTGTGTAATTGTTCTTAACTTCATAACGACACGTTTGAGACAAAACTAGAAAAACTGGACAATGATTAATGTCATTGTGTGAATGCTTGGTTAAAACACACACGGTCAAATGTGATTTTTTTTTATATATATATATATACATATATATATATACATATATATATACATATACATATATATATATCTTAATGAGGACACATCATAGACATAATGCATTCCCTTAACCCCCCAAAGGCCCTTTAAAGATTTGAGGACTAGACAAAATGTCCCCACAAAGATACAAATGCAAGGAAACACACACACACACACCTGATCATGGCTGACTTCAATGGGCTGCTTCATAACGATCCAGGAAACAGACTCAGTGAGAGGAGGTGTGGTCAGAGAGCCGTGGTACGCCCAGTAGTCGTCGATGTTGCTCGGTAACAGGCAGGCTGCGTCGAACCTGGTAAACTCCACTATGCTTTCCTACAGAGTGCGACATAAGTTACCCAAATTTGACAAAATGTTCTTTAAGAATGACATCATTTAGACAGGACGTTAACTAGCACGTGTGAACGTGGACTCACCTTGTGTCTGATCGCAGGCAGAGCATCGACCAGTTTCTGCAGCCCCTCGTGTCTCTTTCCCACCTACACGAGGATTAGACGCGTGGATTAAAATCCCTCACACAGCTACGTACACTGCACGTGACAAAATGCATGCATTTAACTGGCTGTAGAATGTTTAGGTTGCCAGTCTGGACAGCGTGGATGTGTGAGGGTGTGGTTGGAGAGTGTGCACGCGTACCTTCAGGAAGACTCCGATCACAGCCAGGCCGTTGTCCTCCATCACGGCCTCCTCAAACAGACTATACTTGTCAGAGTTCCAGTGGACTAAGTGGAGCTGTGAACACGCACACACATCCCATCATTAACAGTGTGTGTGTGTGTGTGTGTGATTAACCTCTGTCTTGATCCAAATGACTCCTCTGTCATCAAAACCATCCACAAATTCTCTCTCTTTTCAAAATAAGAGTCTCCTCATGACCCAGACACTTTGTCTTGAAGCAGATGAATTTTGTCTAAATGCAGACTTCAATTGAAAACATAGTATCAAGGAAATAATCTGGAATTTAATTAGATTGTAAATTAATCTGGAGATTATTTTTGCAATTAATCGGCAAGTTGTAAGTGTTTCTCAAGCTAACATATTAAAGACGTTCTCAAATGTTTCCTTTAATCCACAAACCAAGCGTTTTCAGTATTCAGTGTACTGTCAGAGGAGGAGCATATATATAATATAATTTTTTTATTATATTGTGGTTAACTGATTGCCTATCGGTTGTTCTAGTTAAATATTACTCTCAGTGCCAGTTTTGCCTGTTGTGGCCCCTAAACATGGAATGTTCCAAGTTGGAATGTCCCAACTCTGTTTTTAAATCACTTTTCATTTGCGATTGACGCTATCTAAGTTGTTGACGTTATTTCAGTTTTATTGTATGGCTTTTAACTTATTTTTAATTGTGTCTTTTGGATGTATTCCATTGCCTTGTGTGTCTTTCATGTCTTTTATTTATTATTCTGCGCAGCACTTTGGTGTTTTAAAAGTGCCTTAGAAATAAAGCTGGATAGGACTGGATATTGCTGATTAATATGCGTGAATATAAAACATAAGCTACTGACGAAAGAGAAGAGACATTTGTCGGTCAGATCTGTAACTCGATCCTCCTGCACAGGCACAAAAAGACTGCTGAGTGATGAGAACAATGACGCGTTCACATTCCCACAACACACACAGGGTCAAACCCTTTTGTTATATAAGAGCGTTACAGTCAATGGAACAACATTAAAATAGATGTTTTGTCACGTTAAGAGTTCACAGACAAAGTGAAAGATGACTCAAACGGCATTCATTCGTTTGTTAGCTGATTTTTACAGCACTCTCGTCACTCAAATATGTGCCTTTTTCCATACAGTGGCTTTGTCACACAATACAAACACACAGCGTGTGTGTGTTCTGTGTCTGGCTCCGCCTCTGCGCTGAACCTGTACATTCACCCAGCAGCAGGTGTGTCAGGGGCAGTATAAGGCAACTACAGAGGGCGTGCACAACAACAGGTATGATAATTAACAACAGGTGAGGCACAGATAAAGAAAAAAAATCAATCAGCAGATTCAATATTAGCAGAGAAAATGTATGTAAGACATTTAATGATGCTTTGGCACCAAATGTGAGGTAAAAAGTTCAGGTGGTGATACTCGAAAAATAAGACAGCGATGTTATGTTAAAAGTGACGTGTAGAAATGTTTTGGCTTCTTCACCATAGATGAGGAAGTAAGGAACTAACGTGCTGACTCACCTGTTAGCGTAGGTGTTTTAGCGTCACTGGAGTTCAGCCTCACGTAGTAGTCGTAATGATAAATGAGATCATCATGTTTGTGTGTGTGCGGGAAATGTCTGAATTAGGGCTTGAGAGGTTTTTGATTTTTCAGCTTCTTAAATGTGAATATTTTCTGGTGTCTTTGCTCCACTTGACAAAAGAAATAAAATAAAACATCATCACTTCCAGGTTTGGGAAACACTAATCAATATTTTTCAACAATTTTTGACACTGTGTGGACCAAACAAATACTCAATTGATCGAGAAAATACTCAAAAAAAACAGGCCTAATATCTTCAAAGAGATAGTTAGATTTGTTCAAACTTGATTTTTGGAAAAAGTAACAGCCCTTTTCTTTCAAGCAGATGACGGTGGGTTCAATCCCCGGCTCCACACGTCGACGTGCAGATGTGTAAAGCAGCCTTGAGTGGGCATCTAACCATCTAACTAACCTCTAGCAACTGGAACATGATGAGGCAAAGTGATTATGTGCTGTCACTGCAACAATGCAGAATAATCCACTTCTTACAATTACAGTATATTCAACACTCCTCCTGCTGAAGTCCAACACACAGTGGATAATACGCTATGTACTATATAAGAGATATGAGAAAATCTCTTTACTCTATCTTCTTGATTTCATAATATCCAACAAAACAAAACACCCGATAACGATGGCTTTGTAGATAGAAAAAAAACATTCCCCAAATACTTTTTCTTGTTGCTACAACATTTAAAAAGAAAAGTTTTACTTCCTCTTCCCACAAGCCTGACAGAACCAGTTTCCTTTTCTGCTTCTTGCAGAACGTTAATGAGTTTCTTATACACCTCCATACTTTACGATTTAACTACTAATCTAATTTGGCGTATTCACATTGAGACGCAGATAAATACCTCGGCAGGGAACAGCCTCCTGTCCACGGTGTGCTCTGACCCCCAGTCGTTGCACTCACCCCAGTGGAAGTGGAACTGACAGAGCCTGAATTTGTCTTGCAGGGGGCCTCCTTTCAGCGCTGCACCAGAAAATGAGGCATGTTAAGAATCCCATAAGAGGAACGAAACGCTCGTCCTCCAGGGGAAATCACACTGCATCTCAAACTGTCGAGTAATCTTCAGCATTTAAAGCGGTTTCTTTCATTCGAAAGGAGGAAATGATCACACGGAAGACGTTACAGGGAGATGCTGCAATGTCCCGTCACACAAAGACTCTCTATTGCCTCCATTAAACACCACATTACTAGTTTCTATCCACACAATATAGTGGTTTCGAAATATCATTTTTTTGAACAAAGGCCAAGTGTAAGCTCACATTATACACAGTTATTATTTTATTCCTCATGTTACTGAACATAAAAGCCTGTTTCTTTTGTGACCTTATTATTCACGTGTGTCTGTTCTGAACCGGTTCTTGTCCTCTGAGTAACAACCTAAGCCCTTAATACTACGAACAAGAGCATGTGGCACAGGTGAAGTGACAGAGACACTTAATAACACTACCATTTTACCCTAAATAAGAGCGATATCAAAGAGTTACAGGCTTTAAACGGAGTTTCTGTGCGTGGCCTGGGTTAGACCATGTACAGACCATGTAGTATTTGTTCAGGTCAGGGGAGAAGTGTGTCACAGGACAATCATGAGACGCACAAGGCACTTTATGTAGCTTTAAAACCAGCAGCTTTACTTATAGCATTGATTGATGGCTCTTTAAGGTTGGGGGGTTGGGGTTAAGAAAGAGTTAATCCTAAATCTTCCACGTGTAGATGCTTTTCTAGATATCTGCAGGGACATTTACAGCAGTTGTGGTTGGAATTAGACACACCACGAGACATATACTTTATAAGAAAGACACAATAGCACTCACTCGACTTGTCTGTAGTGTCGTCATACTCCACGAGGAAGGAGTAACCGTTATTCCACATTTGCTGGCAGGTGTCTGGGTCGTAATCAGGGACCAGAGGCTTCAGCTCCGAGTCAAAGACGCTCTTCCGTTGAATGATGTCAATGGGGGACTGGCGATCGCCTCCTGGTACCGCGAGGGGTCCCTGCCACATGGGATGAACTGAATGATGACAGAAGTGTGGGAGGAGGAGGAGAAGAAGAAGAAGAAGACGGAGCAGAGGAGGAGAGAAGTAAAAAAAAAATTTCAAATTCAAATGTAAAGGAAACCAAAGCTAAATCTGTCCTGTTCAGACAAGAAAAGGATAGAAAATGCTGATACCCACTGTTCATGTTGTGCTCTGCTGCTTTCTGCATTTTCAAACAATCCATTTTGAAAAAAAAAAAAGAAGAAATAAACAAAGTGAACTGCCTTAAAACGGCTTCAAGAATGAAACATTGACAGAGCTAGAAAGAAACACACTCCACCTTCCTGGAGCTGTTTGAAGGAACTGAAAGAAAAAAGGAGCAAATGAGCAATCATACTTCCTCCTACTCCTCTTACACTCTTTTTTTTCCTGAAAGGAAATTACAAAATAAGAGCCGGCTGTGCTGACAGTGACACACGGAATGTCCTGGCACGCCCCCAGCTCCACTCCACAGCAGGGGAATCGAACCAAGACCTGTGGTCAGTCAGACCGTACCTTCTAATTACCTGAACCTCTGCTCGCTTTCCCTACGTACAGTGCCTCCGTCCACTCTGTCTTTCCGAATTACTTATGGAATCGACCACAACACGAACAAATTTAACTAAACAGAACTAATATTTAGTGTGGGTAGAAAAGTGCCGTAATCTATTGTTTTTTTCTCTCCTTTCATCCAGAGCTTAAGGTTTCCATTGTGAGCCGAGCTGAACAGGTCTGACTGGGAGATGACCTTCATCTTCATCCGACTTCACAGGCTCCTCCTGGGGGAGTTGGCCGCCTGACTCTGTTGTTGTTGCACAGGAACACAGCAAGCGCTTGCAAAGCAACTCGTGCCCATTCGCTCGTCCACCGGCAGCCGCGAAACTGTTCTAATTTGCGTCCTGTGCTCAGTGTGCAGCGGGACGAACAACTACACTGGAGAGTGTACGGAATTAACGAGTTTGTGTCTTGCGCATTATCGGTAATGAGCCGCTGTTACTGAGAATATTAATAAGCGCAAACCTGAGTGCATGAAAAACAACCTAAATCAAACATGTGTCCTGTAGACGTGCCCTTGAGCAAGAGGCTGACACTGCATTTGCTAAAGCCACTGCTTTCCATTCATTTCAGAACAGTATTTTGAAATGCATAAAGCTTTTAAGAAGTTTACTGCGAAAAACTTCTGTTTCCACGGCCTTTTCTAAACAAGATGGCAATTTAGTGTTGGGTCCTACTCACTACACTACTTTACAACAACATGCAGTCTTGCATGAAACTATTGTTTTCCTGTATAAATATCAAATCGATGCCAGTAATCACAGTTCCCGTCCACTAGAAAATGCACAATGACTCCAAAAATAACAAAACTCTGGTGAATAGACAGTCAGAGGGCTTAAACACCTTTGAATTGACGTAAACTCTTGTCGTCACATACAAAAAACAAGAGCAAGTACAAGAAGAAACAATAATCCCCTCCCTTTCACCTCAAGTTTTCAAAATCTTCGCACCATCAGTCCTAGAGGTGGGAATCACAGGGTACAGCACGATATGGTACGATTCAATCGATTTCTTTTCCCATGAACCCCAGTAGTCTCGTGCACGATGAAGCAGCGGCGTGTTTATGTCCGGTCGACATTCACAAGCGCGCATACACACAAAGGCCAAAGGCAAAGGATTTAAAACAACACAGGACAAAGTGCTGAATAAAACCAAAGTGGTTTGCAAGATCTGCCAAGCGGAGATCAGTTATTGTAGAAATACTAAAACCTCAGAACTACTAACGTTAGCTTCCGACAACAAGCCGTTCGGGGCAAAACAAAAGAAACTGATGGAATCACTAACATTACCAGCCAATTCTCTGAAATTTGGCCACGATACCCAGCCCTAGTCCACAGTACTAACAATATCACAATACAACAATTCACTGATAACAAGATATTACAAGACAATCATACAGCGATACATCGCAATAGCTGTCTAACAAAACAAGTGCAGGATTTCTCTATTTATTCACAACATAGAGAGAAAAGTGCATAAAGTGTAAGTATTGAACGTGGATGGAGCATCTCTTAACGTAGCTTTCTCCACGTGAGTGAAACTGGCAGGGACTATTTATCTTAGAGCGCCTTCAATTTTATTTAAAATACCAACATTAGCCCTGGCGTATCAATTGTCACACTGCACAAGGAAGGACGACAACATATCACCAAATTGATATTTTGACCCGCCCCTAATCACTATGTAGACAAAAAACCTGGTTTCATAGCAGTTCAGTAAGGACATTAAACTCTTGTTACGGTTAGGGTTACATTGCACTGTTAGTGTACCGTATGTTGTAATTGTAAACAACTCAATCCATCCACACATCAAAGTCCACTGACAATATCATCGATTTGACATCACAGCTCAAATGAGCTGTTGGTCCACACAGTTTTTACGCGTCGTATCTATCCTGTTTATTACGGTTAGAAACAAATGACACATGACGTCTGAGTGGAATTCACAAAGGTCATAGGACACATCCCAAAAAATCGAAGGTAGTACAACATAATATGGGTAACAATCTCAGTCAAATACTGGAAAAGTAAAATGTGCAGCACAAACATGTAAACGTTTTTAAGTATTTTACAATGTCCTATGACTGCAACTTTATAATAGAAACATGTAATATTACATACAAGCTCCAACAAGGCTGGAGTTGCACTGTGTTAATTTGCAGTGCCCCCGATCAAATAAACTCTATAAGTAAATAAAAAAATGACATTTTCACTGGAAAAAACTGTCAACAGTCATATGTTTGGACACAGAGAAGAGTTCAACTCAAAACGTCTGTGGGTGGAACCAACACTAAGATCACAGTAAATGGAAAAATGTGTATGTTTGTAATTTGGGTAACCTAGGTGACTTTAATTCCCCATGTGAGATTGTTCCTAAGAAGAAAGCAAGTCCTAAAACCTTCTGAAGAGGCCATACTGGAAAAACGCATATGTTTGCCAATGTTTTGATCCTTATTAAACATTACAGTTCTGCTGCACCTGGCTGTTTCTCCACCTCCAGTTTTTCCTTGTATAATGTTGACTCTGATGTTGTTGTTGTTGGCAGGAAATGGAGAACGAGACAAGTATTATGTTTTGGGGTGTGGTGGTGAGGACGTTGCTGCAACTCATGAGATGAAGCTCAAGCGTCTCTTGGACATTTTCAGGAATTTAAGGAAACTTGCAAGCCACAGATGGAAGCTGTAGAATATTGAAAAATAACAAAACATCTTTTCTGGAATCAAAAAAAACTCAATAAGTGTATTTACAGTGGAGATGGAGACAAACAGTTGCAGCCCATTTTTAGAACAGCTCTAGTTCCCGGACTTGAAACCCCATGACTCATTTTCTCCATTGACATTTCAGAAAATCCATATTAGGAGAGTTTTAAGCCTGGGAACAGACAGAATAGCTCACTGAAAACATGGCTGCAAGAGGGGACAGTGAAAAACAGATTTCAGCCACTTGACAAAAGGCTAACCTAATAAAATCTATGCCCGTTTACAACTAACATAACATTAAAACTTAAAAATATGTTTGCGACTTCATTTTGTGAATAGCTCACTCTTTTGTACCAAAGTCAATAGAGGACTTTGGTGTTTTCAGCTCAAAAAACTACTACTACTGCGAGGCTGGTCTACTGCTTTTTTTGATATGTTTGTGTTGCTTAGGTAACCAAAATGAAGGATTTCAAACAAAAGAAATTTAAATATAACACTTTTTAAGTAACAGTGGAACAACAATTCATGCATGTCATGATGTAAAATTGTTTTCTCTATGGACTTTGGTGCAGGTAGTCATCCGTTGGGTGAACCTTTTGTTAAATGGGCTAAAATCTGTTTTTCATGCGCCTCATAAAACATAAACTGTCCCACTACTGCGTGTTGCACCGCAGGACATTTGTTTATTATCGTTATATTAATTAAAACCGATTCTTGTTGGAAAAACCTCAAGCAAGAAGACTCACAACAGAGTTCAAGCTTGATCCAAATCCAGCTATGGAGTTGCTCCAGTCCAAGTTTTCCTTTTACCTTTCATGTGCATTTTTTCAGACAACAACAAAAGTTATGTGAACCACAATGACAAATGACAGAACAAGGTAGCTTTCATACTGACACAGAAACAATCTAATGTCACTGATATTTAGTCATTATTTTGACATGTTAAGTTATATAGTAAGTAATTTCTGTGGAATTGTAAGTCAAATGTTTGAGTTAGCTTCAATATTCGAGGTAGTGAGTCACTATTTTTGACATGGCAAGTTCATAATCGGTAATGCGGGACATTATGAATTGTTTGAATATGTATTATTATGACATGGCACGTCAGAATTTTGAGATACAAAGTCATCATCCTGAAATAGTAAGTTATTTAGAGATAGTGGGTCAAATCTAATCAGTTCAACTCAATTAATCCAATTTATCCACTAATCTAATTTATCTACTCAATGAATCTTGAAAATAATCGACAGATTCGATTTTTGAACGGAAAAACTTGGGAGCAGAACGACGTACAACAGGATCAACACACACAAGTTTGATCCAAATCCAGCAACCATACTCCGGTCCGAATTTTCCATTTCTCCCTCGCGCACGTTTTTTTCCACTATTTTTGTTTTTTTTTCCACTATTGACAACAAAATTGACCACCTGACCACCAAATGTTCAGTATATAACCATGTTTACGCTGGTACTCACTCTGAGAAAGAACATATTTGCTGGAACACGCCGTGAGGTTGCACCTCCTGACGGGCGTTAACCGATGACTCCTGGCGTGTCTGACGAGCTGTCGATGGAGCTGGGAAGCCAGCGGTCGGATGACAGATGACAGAGTCACCATGTTGAAGAACCCTCAGCGGGCACCAGCGGGTTGTCTGTGAGGGGGAAGTCAAATGTTCGCCCCTTTCGTTTTCACGTCGCGCGCGGCTGCACGTACAGCTAACTAGTTAGCTAGCGTTAGCGTGTCGTTAAAATTCCTTTACAAGTGTAGCTTCCACTTAGCAGCAGCGAGCTTTTTTTAATAACAAGACTCGCGTTGTTTGGCTGCTTCTCTCGGTCCCTGCCCTCCCACCGTGTGTCTATAGGCGGGGAAATGGGGGCGTCGTTACACGTATTCCATGCAACACCCGTCGCAACCGGGTAGCGTTTTTCACCTGAGTCTGAGGTTACGGAAGTTAACAACCCCGATATACAACCTTCGTCCCGGTACGTGACAGGAAAAGTGATGAAACGCTGTAGAAACTGTTTACCATGAAAGACAAGGGGAGGGGCGGGGCTTCACTTGCTGGCCAATCAGAGGGTTTCTATGAGGGGCGTTACTTGTGATGATGATGACGACAACAGAATGATCTCGTTTTGAGATAAAAATCTGAATAAAGGATTATGTATTTACAATTAAATACATAAATAAATAAAACAGCCTGACCTCTGAGAGTAAAGAGAATGTGATTTGTTGTTCTCTAACAATGAACAATATACAATTAATCTGCTTATTATTTTATATCAATAAAGCAAAATATTCGAAGAAATTGCTCTTATATAGCACTTTCAAACTTAAAACCATCTTAACTAACCCATCTTAACTTTTACTTAAGCACATTATCAAATTTAAGAATCCCTAATTCCCAATGAATAAAATCCCACAAATTTAGTAATGAATAAATGCCTATAGCATGTGAGTTGTTACTTGTATGTCTGTTTTTGTGTCTGTCATTCTTATTAACCACTCTTAAGTTATTACAGATATTTAGTCATTATTTGAGATAGCACGTTACATGTTTGAGCCAGTAATTTAGAGTTATTGTCATTTTTGACACAGTATGCCATTGTTTTCAAATAGTCAGTCGAAATTTGGGATAGTAAGTCAAGACTTTGAGGTAGTGTATCTCAAACAATAGTGAGGATTTTTAGATCATATTACGTTATTCTTTTGTAATAATAACAATGTGTTAGTCAAATGTTGTAAATGAAACAGCAGTTCCAGCACTTTTGGGGAAAGAAGCCTCAGAAATGATGCAACACAACCACTTATAAACATGAAAAGAAAATCCATAAGAATGAATGGAGAGCGGACGTCACATTTTTAAAGAGACTCGAAGAAAACCCCTCAATTTCTTGTTTTTCTGGTCAACATGGGAAAAAAACATCTCCCCGTCGGGGAATTGAACCCCCGTCTCCCGCGTGACAGGCGGGGATACTCACCACTATACTAACGAGGAAGTGTCCACACTAGTGATCCATTACTGTTCTTGTATGTAATGGTGCAAGAGAATTTTCACGTTTCTATCTGTCTCGAGTTCTGCGAGCCGGTTTGCCGACGCAGAGCGAAGTGGGCGGGCTGGGGTGTAGGTTTTGATCATGTCCTGGATGTAGGCTGGACCGGATCCGTTTGTAGCATGGAACGCAAGCACTAGAGTCTTGAAGCGGATGCGAGCAGCTACAGGAAGCCAGTGAAGGGAGCGGAGGAGCGGTGTAGTGTGGGAGAATTTTGGTAGGTTGAAGACCAGTCGAGCTGCTGCATTCTGGATGAGTTGCAGAGGTCGTATGGCACACGCAGGGAGACCAGCCAGGAGGGAGTTGCAGTAATCCAAGCGTGAGATAACAAGAGCCGGGACCAGAACCTGTGCCGCCTTCTGGGTTAGAAGAGGCCGTATCCTTCTGAAGATATGGCAAGATCGAGCTGTTGCAGTAATGTTGGCAGTGAGGGAGAGATCGTCATCAAGTGTCACACCCAGGTTCCTTACGGTATGAGAAGGAGTTACCACAGAGTTGTCGAGGGTGATGGTTAGATCTGTGGTGGGAGAGCCCTTTCCTTGGAGAAAAAGAAACTCAGTCTTGTCGAGATTGAGTTTCAGGTGATGGTCAGACATCCACTGACAGATGTCGGTCAGACAAGTGGAGATCCGTTCTGCTACCTGTGTGTTGGAGCTGGGAAAAGAGAGAATGAGTTGGGTGTCATCGGCGTAGCTGTGATAGGAAAAACCATGAGAGAGAATAACAGAACCAAGAGAGTTGGTGTATAGAGAGAAGAGGAGAGGGCCCAAGACAGAACCCTGAGGGACCCCAGTAGCTAGAGGACAGGGTTCCGACACGGATCCTCTCCAGGTTACTCTGTATGTTCGGGTTTGAAGATAGGACGAGAGTAGGGTAAGTGCAGAGCCTGAGACACCTAGTTCTTGAAGGGAGGAAGTCAGGATCTGGTGGTTAACTGTGTCAAACGCTGCAGAAAGGTCCAAGAGGATGAGCACAGAGGAGAGAGAGGCAGCCCTGGCAGTGTGGAGTTGCTCAGTGACAGCAAGAAGTGCAGTTTCGGTCGAGTGCCCTGCTTTAAAACCAGACTGAAGAGGATCAAGAAGGTTGTTCCGGTGAAGGTAGGAGGAGAGTTGATTAAAGATAGCGCGCTCCAGAGTTTTGGAGAGAAAAGGAAGTAGAGAGACAGGTCTGTAGTTATTTACTTCAGACGGGTCAAGGGTGGGTTTTTTAAGGAGGGGGGTCACTCTGGCCTCTTTAAGAGAGTCCGGAAAGCAACCAGATGATAGAGATATAATATATTTTGGGCCACTAACGCCTGCACGTTCCAGTGAGTGAGACATCGACGCCAGAGGACAATCTTTCAGTTACTTCTACGGCGTTTTATAACGTTTGTCAAACTTTTCGAACTTGTGTTATTTATGTTATGTTATTACATCCCACAGTGATGAGATGATACGTAATACTAATTAGATATCATTTCAGATATACGATCAGATTGTGATTAGACTGTGATATGTAGTCTCGAACATTCTGACCTTCTTTTCATATTGAGATAGTTCTGTTGTTTAAAAAGTTAAAAAATGGTTAATTGCCTTCTTTTGTGTCTTCTTATTTATTACCTCGGGTATTCCGATTAACACAGGATGACACAACATGGACGGCCGCTCGGCAAAATACTGTAGTCCTGCAGCGTCCTCTAGTGTATTGCAAAATACCGAAATATTTATTTATTATTATAATTATTTTACTTCTGAAAGTGTAAAGTTACAAACACATTATGGATTATTTAATTGAAGCTGTTGTTTTTATTTGTTTTTAATCAGGATCATGCACTGACCTCAAATGATGATTATGTGATAAAGGCAGATGTTTAATGTTGTTGTAACCAGGTTATACTTTAACCCGTAAACTTACATGTAAATATGATCATATAAGCTCAAAGGGGTCTGGGATCACCACTTTAAATAAAATAGAAATATGCAGTCTCCTGGTTCGAGACCTTCTTAAAGAGGACACAGTTATGAATTGAGTGAACTACATAACTGATATCTTTTTAGCTATGGAAAACGATTGATTTCACACACATAAACTCACACAGTTGTATTGTCTTTCGATATCAAATTGTTTTTTTGACATAAAAAAAAACAGTTGACAGATTGTATACAATTTCCCCAACCAAAATAATAATAAAAGAAATATTCTGTCCAGAAATTTAATTTCTAATTTAAATTTTCTGTGGGCCCACTAATTTATTTATTCACAGTTAGAGTTTAGCTCAAAAGAAAATATATAAGTTGGACTCCGAAATCCTTAGTGTAGGAATCTTACTGGCTTAGCAAGCGACATTCATCCAGAACCAGACCTGAAGTCTCTCTCTCATTCTCACTCACTCTCTCCCCGCCAACCGCGCTAATGTGAAAACTTAACATGTGTAAAAAAAACATTAGAAAACAGTGCATAAGTGACATTCAACACTTCACAGAAATTATTTTAACACTCATTATAACATTTGAATAATAGAGCGGTGGTATATTTGTTTTAACGACACCCACACTTCTCCGTGACAAGCTAACTAGCTGCTAACTAGCTACTGACGAACAGCACAAACACATCACAAAGTGCATTAAAAAAGACATGTATTAAACTTGTAGCAGATTAACTGACATACGGTTTACAGGCTTACCTAATGTGAAATAAAATGACTGCCAGTCACCACCATGGAAAGTCCACTGATATATTATAATAATATATATATAATATAATATTTCCACTCTCATATACGGAGCTAACGTAGACGAAGTGCTTCTCCTTCAGCAGTCAAATCGTAGTGTATCCCAGAAGCCACCCGGTGGACTTGACTAGTCTTGTGTGTGTATGTATATGTATATCTATCTATCTATATATATATATATATATGTTGTTTTTATTTTTTTTGTTTCACATGGATCGAAGACCTCGGACGTTTCAGAAAGAATGTTATGAATATGTGAAATGTCGCAGGTTCAGGACGACAGGACCGAGCTGATGATGTTAAAAGTGATGTCACAGCGTCATGGCCACAGAAAAACGACACCATCGGCGTTTGTGTTTGGGTTGGTTTGTTTTTCAGATGATTTTTTGTCCCAGGTCTGCTGAAGCTGCGTCACAGAGCAGGACTCAGGATGAAGATCATCATCACTCCCGCCTGTTGAGAGAAGACGAGTCAGAGTCACAGCAGTGATTCAGTCCAGTTCAGAGCTGCTTCATGTTCACGTGTTACATTTATCATTTTACTTTACAATCACTCATTTACCAAACACTCATGATGTCATCATAAAGTAACTGTGATTTTTGAATGTATACGACAGTTGGTGTGAGCGCCCTCTGCCTTCAGACCAGCATCAGTTCTGTTGGATTATAGTCAGGTGTTTGATTCACCAATAAGACTCAACAGGTAGAAACGTCTTGAAAGTGGATGAGCAACAGCCAGACTCTGCTACCAAGGTGAGGTTGTGGAAGACGTTTTCATGTCACAGGTCAAACACTGTGGGGAGACTCAGTTCAGTGACATCAGGAAAGAGCAGAACCTGAACCCTAACCTCATGGGGGCGGGACATTAGGAAACACATCTGTGGGTTGGATTTGAGGATTCACGTATGTGTGTGTTCTTGTATTTGTTGCTTTGTGAGGACCAAAGGTCATTAAAACCATAAGGTACTTTTCCACAACACTCGACGCATTTATTTCTCTATTCCATCAGTGATAGTACCTGGTACTTGGTGTGTTTTTTTAGTACCTGCTCTGACAAGGTTCCAAAAGTGTAGTGGAAAAGCACCAATAGACAGAGTGTGTGTGTGTGTGTGTGTCACTATTCTCACAGCTTCACTAAGGAAACAGACTGTGATTAATATAGCAATGATCAAAGTGGACACTGACTCTTAACACTCTACTGACCCCAGACTGTCGTCTGGACTCTGCATCTTCAGAGTGTCGTCTGTAGTCTGTGTCTTCAGAGTGTCCAGTCTGTAGTCTGGACTCTTCACAAGATCAGACAGAAGCTTCACTCCTGAATCCTGCAGATAGTTCCCACTCAGGTCCAGTTCTCTCAGGTGGGAGGGGTTGGATTTCAGAGATGAGACCAGATAAGAACAGCTGATCTCTGACAAACTGCAGCCCCTTAACCTGAATAAAGAATAAAAGATGAGACTTTAGACAACGACTGTGTGTGTGAGATTTTAGAAAAAGTCTTTTTTAACCAGTTGCAATCTTTTCTTATCAGAAATGAGATTTATGAAACGTTTCAGTCAAACACGGAAACAGCTCTCTTGCTTACCGTTGACTCAAGTAGCTATGCTGTTTTGGTGCTCCTGGACCTAACTGCAGCTTATGATGTTAATCACAGAATTCTCTTATCGCGCTTAAAACAATGTGTAGTCATCACAGACTCAACCCTCCCATGGTTCCAGTCCTACCTAACTGATCGTAGATTCTCAGTTGTTTTAGGTGATTTCTCCTCACCCACAGCCCCTCTCACTTCTGGAGTCCCCCAAGGTTCCATCTTGGGCCCTATATTCTTTTTGTTATATATATACTGCCACTGGGGTCCATTTTTAATAAACTTAAAATGGCCTTTCACTGCGTTGCAGATGATGTTCAGATCTACCTGTCTTTTAAATCATATTGCCATGCCTCTGTTCAGGCTCTGCTTGACTGTTTCAAAGACGTCAAATCCTGGATGAACAGTAACTTTCTAAATCTAAATGATGACAAATCTGAAATCATTATTTTTGGACACAATGTCCCTGACTGTCTCTCTGGTCTGTTAGGGTCCTCTTTTGCTAACATCCATTCATCGGTAAAAAACCTTGGTGTGACCTTTGACAGTGCTTTTCAATTTGACAACGTGTGAAATCTGTAATCAGGAATAGTTTTTACAAACTCAGAATTTTAGCAAAGGTCAAAGGCTATCTCCCGGCAACTCGTGCAGAACGCTGCAGCACGCCTTCTGACTGGAAAGAGCAAACGTGAGCACATCACACCGATACTGGCCACTCACTTCAGAGTCTCCAGTCTACAATGTGGACTCTCCAGTCCAGAACACAGCAGAAACACTCCTGAATCCTGCAGATTCTTGTTGTCACTCAGGTCCAGTTTTCGCAGGTGGGAGGAGTTGGACCTCAGAACTGAGACCAGAGAAGAACAGCTGATCTTTGACAAACTGCAGCCCCTCAACCTGAATAACGAATAAAACATGAGACTTTAGACAACGACTCTGTGTGTGTGTGTGAGAGAGAGAGAAAGTGTGTGTGTGCGTTTCATTCAATCATCAGTGAATCAAATTAGTTTAACGTTAATGAAATGAAAGTTTAAAAAAACAACAGCAGCTTCTGTCAGTGAACTCACTTCAGAGTCTCCAGTCCACAATGTGGACTCTCCAGTCCAGAACACAGCAGCTTTACTCCTGAATCCCTCACATCCTTGTTCTTACTCAGGTCCAGTTCTCTCAGGTGGGAGGAGTTAGACATCAGAAGTGAGACCAGAGAAGAACAGCTGATCTCTGACAAACTGCAGCCCCTCAACCTGAATGACGAATAAAACATGAGACTTTAGACAATGACTGTGTGTGTGTGTGTGTGTGAGTGAGAAAGTGTGTGTGTTTCATTCATTCATCAGTGAATCAAATGAGTTTAATGTTAATGAAATGAAAGTTTAAAAAACAACAACAGCTTCAGTCAGTGAACTCACTTTAGAGTCTTCAGTCTACAATGTGGACTCTCCAGTCCAGAACACAGCACCTTCACTCCTGAATTCTGCAGATAATAGTTCCAGCTCAGGTCCAGTTCTCTCAGGTGGGAGGAGTTCGACTTCAGAGCTGAGACCAGAGAAGAACAGCTGATCTCTGACAAACTGCAGTCCCTCAACCTGAATAAAGAATAAAACATGAGAAGTTGCTGTTTGAAACCTGTCAGTGTTTGATCATGTGTTCAGAGCTGAGACCAGGACTTCACACTGAGTCTCTGAAAGTTCACAATAATCCAGTCTGTGATTCTAGAAAAATATCAAAGGTGAAAAACACACACATGAGAAGACATGTTGACATTTTCATCAACGTCTTCTCTTGTTGTGTTTGACATGAAACATCTTTCAAGTTCTACATGAACATGGAGTCACAGTGAGGTGTCCATCATGTCCACAGACTGAGTGTGTGGAGCACACCTGGGACCTGGACTCATGTCAAACTCAGACATGTTGGTCCGACCCAGCCCAGAGACACAGACCCGATCAGCACTGACTTCACAGCTGATGGTGGTTATTGACGAGCTAACGTCACTTGAATACTCTGTGTCTTAATGTAAAGTCAGCAGACTCTGGATCTGATCAGGTCTTTGGGTTTGCTTTAAACCATGTAAACGTCCACAGTGAGGTCTAAAAAGTGTTTTCATTCAGTTCAAAGCAAGAATCGCAACCAGCTGATAAATGTGCACTTTAAACTTTCAACATTTAAAACATCTGCAGAAAAACAACACAGCGGACTCACAAAGTGAGAAGAATATTTGATCAATCAAACCATTAATCATCACTGATTGATGATGTTAGTGATCATGTCTGAACTCACCGAGCCTTCCTGCAGTTCCTCACAGCTGGAATTAGTCTGCGTTTTCCCTGGACCGTTGTGTTGTACTTGTTCAGGTCCAACTCATCCAGAACCTCCTCAGACATCTGCAACATGTAGGCCAGAGCTGAGCAGTGGATCTCAGAGAGTTTCTGTCCTCTGTCCTTTGACTTCATGAACTCTTTGATCTTCTGATGCACTGATTGGTCGTTTATCTCTGTCAGACAGTGGAAGATGTTGATGCTTCTGTCAGGTGAGATGTTGTCTGTGTTCATCTCCTTCAGGTTCTCAATGACTCTCTGGATGATTTCTGGACTGTTCTGAGTCTGACCCAGCAGACCTCCTAAGAGTCTCTGGTTGGACTCCAGACACAGTCCATGAAGGAAGCGAACAAACAGGTCCAGGTGACCATTTTCACTTTGAAGTGATTTCTCCATGGCTCCTTTCAGGAAGACATCCAGAGAAGTGTAACCACCACCATCATCATCACCATCTTCTTTTCTGAAGAAGTCCTGCACTACCTCTGTCTTCCTGTTGGTGAAACAGTGGAACATGTAGACTGCGGCTAGAAACTCCTGAACGCTCAGATGAACAAAGCAGTAGACCGTTTTCTGGAAGATCACGCTCTCTCCTCTGAAGATCTCTGTACAAACTCCTGAGTACACCGAGGCCTCTGTCACATCAAGACCACACTGCTCCAGGTCTTCTTGGTAGAACATGATGTCTCCTTTCTGCAGATGTTCAAAGGCCAGCTTCCCCAGCTTCAGAAGAAAGTCCCTGTCTGCCTCCATCAGTTCCTGTGGACTCGTCTCAGATCCTTTATCGTACTTGTTCTTCTTTCTCTTTGTCTGAACCAGCAGGAAGTGTGAGTACAGGTCTGTCAGGGTCTTGGGCAGCTCTCCTCTCTGCTCTGTGGTCAACATGTGCTCCAGAACTGTAGCACTGATCCAGCAGAAGACTGGGATTTGACACATGATGTGGAGGCTCCTGGACGTCTTGATGTGTGAGATGATTCTGCTGGACATATCTTCAGTTCTGGATCTCTTCCTGAAGTACTCGACCTTCTGGTCGTCAGTGAAGCCTCGTACTTCTGTTACCCTGTCAACACATGTAGGAGGGATCTGATTGGCCGCCGCAGGTCGGGAAGTTATCCAGATGAGAGCCGAGGGAAGCAGATTCCCCTGGATGAGGTTGGTCAGCAGCACGTTGACTGATGACCTGTGTGTGACGTCAGAAACAAGCGACCTGCTGTTGAAGTCCAGTGAGAGTCTGCTTTCATCCAGGCCGTCAAAGATGAACAAAGGTTTACACACAGCGAGCTCCTCTGCTCTGACCTTCTGTAATGTTGGATAGAAAACATGGAGCAGTGTGAGAAGACTGTGCTGCTCATCTCTGACCAGGTTCAGCTCCCTGAACGAAAGCACAATCAGCAGATTCACGTCCTGGTTTGAACTTCTGCACTGAGAAGGTTTTTCCAACACCAGCGACACCGTTGGACAGGACAACTCTGATGCTCCCCTGCTGGTCAGGTAAGGCTTTAAAGATGTCGCAGTACTTGATGGGAGTGTCCTGGACCGTCTTCTTCTTGGAGGTTGTCTCCAGCTGCATCACCTCATGTTGAGTATTGACCTCTTCACTCTGTCCCTCTGTGATGTAGAGCTCATTGAAGATCCTGTTCAGGAGGGTTCTACTTCCTCCTCCATCAGTTCCTTCAGTCACATGTTCAAATCTCCTCCTCAGACTCATCTTATGTTCATGTAGAACCTCCTGCAGACCAACATCTGCTGAAAGACAAGAGAGGTCAGAAGTCAGACTGAAGAAAGAATCTGAGCAGCTGATGATTACATGACGTAAAGTAAAAATATGTGAAAATTCTACTTAAGTACAGTAACGATGTATTTGTACTTTGTTACATTACAACACTGAATCTGCTAGTGCTGATGGGAGCTGCTCTCCTTACGAGTCTTACTCTGTACACTGATGGTCTGTGGTCCACGTCCTGTTCTGGGTCTTTTCCCACACTGGGGACAGCAGGAGTCTCCTGGTGGACCAGACTGGTCCCAGTATGAGGAGATGCAGCATCTGCAGAACCAGTGACCACAGCTGGTGGAGACTGGATCTTTCAGGACGTCCTGACACAGAGGACAGCAGGACGTGTGCTCGTCCACAGAAACGGCAAACTTGTGTCTGTGAAGACATTTCTTTATTAATAACATGTCAGGGACAGGTGGACATGCGTGTGGCTGAGACAGACAGTGAATGAAAACCCTCGTTTGTTGACTGAAGCAACAAACTTGAAGAGACACATTTGTTCTCTGATCTGAGACTTTATTTTCTTACAGCTTTGTCTCACAGTGGTTCTGACTGTTGAAACGTTCTAACCCTCATTCTCAAACACTCTAACTCGTCAATGGTTTGATTCATTGATCAGTTTGATCAGATTGTGAGTTCAGTTCTGAGTCTGTTTGTTCCTCACACACATTTATTTCTTCTACCTTCAAAAAAGTCCAGTCAAATTCAATTTGAACCACAAATTTAAAAAAAATGACCTGTTGATCTGAAGCTGTTTTCAGAGTTTCCCTCCAACAGACGTAACAACAACTTTCACACAGACTGAGAAAACAGTGACATGAGAATCTTGTTCTTCATGACTCGTGTGTGTGTGTGTGTGTGTGTTTCCGTCTTTTTGAGGACACACAGGTTTGGTTGTGTACCAACACTTTTATGAATCTGACTGTCTCTTACTTTGTCGCTGAGGCTCCAGGTTCATGAGTGAAGCTTATAATTCGTTCCAAAGACTGGTCACTCTTCACAGACAGACAGCTGGGTCCTGGAGACTCTGCCCTCTGTCTCTGGTTCTGACCTCTGCAAACACAAACAGAGTTTTATCCACATGTTGTTACGCGTGTCTATTTAAGAAAACTGTATGTCTGGCAATTTTGAAAAATGAATGGCCACATGGGCCGTCAAAAATAGTTTCTAGAGTAAACTCTGGGCGGTAGTAAGAAATCTACAGGACCTGATGGTTTATCGGCATATGCTCTTCTGAACTTATGGTCCCGGCTCGGCACAGCACGGTTTAAGTTGCATCTCACTACAAAAAAGTATCGACTCAACGTGGGCGGAGTCATCACTGCACGGCTGTGTGAAATACACTGAAATACAGCAGGTCGCAATCAGCAGTGCTGTCGCTAAATACACCAGACTCCTCTGATAGAGATTGAGATTTTAGACATTTCCCTGGTAGTTGTTGAAGATTAACCCACATTTTTAGGATTGTTTTTAGTGGCTCTGTGCATCTGTTTGTGCTTCCACACTTGCTGCGTGAATGGGGTGAAGTCTGCCATCTCTGATTGCCTTGTTTTAGTCTGTTTTTTGTAGTTGTAGAACTAATCAGGTAATCTTTGTGGTTAGTGAGTTTTTCAGTCAGTTCTAGTTGAGTTTTTATACTAGATGTAGTAGTTTTAGTGATAGACCCTACACTTACAATTATAATAATTCATATTTTTGTAATACTGGAAGAAAAGGCAAAGAGATAATAACAATAAATGTGTTTAAGCTGCTTCCTCTTCTGGTAAAAACTGATTACAAGTTTCCTCATAATAAAATTTTTTATGACAGTTGGTCAAACAGCTGAAAGGTGCATTACTGCCACCTGGAATGATCTGCTGCTAACACGCTTCACTGGACAAACTGTCTCTTACTTTGTCTCTGAGGCTCCAGGTTCATGACTGAAGCTTAGAGGTTGATCCATAGACAGGTCACTCTTCACAGGCAGACAGCTGGGTCCTGGAGACTCTGCTCTGTCCTCGTCTTTCTCCACACAATCACTCATCTGCTGGACTTCAGTCATTCTGAGACACACACACATATTTACAGAGCTTGTTTGAGTAAAATAACTTATATAACTTATCGTAAACCTAATATATAAAAAGCACTTTTTCTCATTAGTTTGTGCAAATGAGCTCCTCACTTACTTAACACTGCTCCACTGAAAGCATCATATTTGCACTTTAAAGAGTTGCCTCTTCATTCCTGTTTCCTGGAGGACATCTGATGTGGATCTGTGTTCAGTCCAGTGACCAATCACACGAGAGAAAACTGAAACACAACCGGAGTTTTCTGTTAGAGAAGGTGTTTTATGAAATCTGCACTTCATGTTACTTGCATGGAGCTCAATCTTCTGTGGCCACAGTGAAGGTGATTGAGTGACATTTGTGTGCCATAGCAGCCTATGTCCAGTAGATGGTGCTAGGCTACTCTGCTTGTATGTTACTGAAGTGTTTCTACCCTGAGATTTCACAAACACATGAGCCACTGACTTTATCACAAACAGTTCTGATGGTTCAGCCTTTAGATTCCCCATGTGTTTATTTGAAGATTAGAAAATGCCACACAGTAAAAGTACTTGTGCATGAAGTAAACAAACTTCTTTGTCTAATTAAATTGAAACCATAAACTATGAATACAAATTGTGGATTTTATACTACTTCAAATTTTAGTTTTTGTTTGCAAATGTGAAATTTGACCCTGGATTTCTCCAAAGGTACACAGTAAAAGTACTTCATACTAATTGTGAAGTACTCACTTAAAACCTACTAAATTATGTCTTTTTTTTCAGTTAAATAAATACATTTTACTAATGGGTTATTTGAAATAGTTATTTCATTTTTAATCAAAATAATTATTTATAGTCGCTTGGATTATTTTTAACATCGTTTTCGCTTTTTACCGGACTTTATTTTGAAAACCGGATATGGACTGCTTGGACCGTTAGAGTAGAAATATTGTAAAGGAGAGAACGTGGCGCACTTCACATTTAGGAAAAACAAATAACGACTGACTTCCATTTCCATTATAATCTGTCAGGATTAAGCAGTGTTGTAATGTAACCAAGTACAAATACTTCGTTGCTGTACTTAAGTACAAAATCCACGTATCTGAACTATACTTTATTTCTAGATACTTTTACTTCTAAAACGTAAGTACATTATATATTTTAAGTACTTTAAGTACTTGTACTTTAAAATCTTTACTTGAGATTTTTTTACTTGATATTATAAAAAGTCACTTCAACTTCTACCAAAGTCATTTTCTGGCAGAGGCAATATATTATATTGTTTGCATTATTTTATTATATATAATCTTAAATACAAAAAGGTAACAACAGAGAAAGAACAAAATAAATGCAATGAAATACAGTATATAAACACCAAAGTAAATTGCACAAATCTACATCTAAAAAAACTACATAAAAAAGATTCCTGCAGTAAACTTTTTCGTATTTTATATACGAGTTTTGTCGCCCTCACATAGATTGCGCCCTGTCAGTCGCCCACATTGCCCATAGCGAAACCGGTTTTCTGGTAACATTCTTTTACTTGTACACACTAAATCATCATATATAATTACCGTTATAAACACGTCAACACTCACCGTTCTGTCTTTGTACTGCGCAGTTAAAATGGCGACTGAACCAAAGTCACAGAGTAGTTTCACTTTCACTTCGCCTCCCTCTGGAAATGACAACATTAACTTACTGTGCTGGCTCTGTTTCAAAAGCAAATATATCAGTTTCACTGGATCAAGTCTCATTCGTCCACAAGCCAAAACCTTTGACTGTGCCGTTCAAAAGTAAACAAGAGAAATGATTACAAAGGAAAAGGCAAAGGACTCACTGAACAACTGACATCACTCTCAACAGACAACACACACTTCATCTACAGTCTGTGTAAACGGTATTAAGTCAGTTTGATATTCAAAATAAAAAAACTATTATGCACTTAAACCACTTCATTGAATTATGTCAAACCAACTGTGCAACACAGATAGTCATATCCTTCATGTATCGCAAGGCTTGTTTTTTCGGGCCGTCTCTTTTGACTATTTATTTTGCCTTTTTTTCCTTCTGAGGAATGAATGAGGTGGAAAGAAATAAGAAAAGAAAAAAAAAGTGCCAGAGTATGGCAGTCAGTTTACAAGTTACAGCATACATTAAGAGTTTTGATAGTTTTTTGTTCTGTGAGGGGGAGATCGTTGATATATATACACTGTTCTTTTTGTACTTCCTGTACTTTCTTTTATAAACACAGAGACATTTGTTTTTGGCTGTGAATGTGAAACTTAGATAACAGTCGAATTAGATCTACTTGCTCAGCGCGTTCGTGAACAGCCAAAAAGGCATGATGGGAGTAACACGGTAGTGAACGGAAAACGTCTCGCAAAGAATGAAGTTGTGAATATGTGAAATGTTCACATGTCACAGGTTCAGGACGACAGGACCGAGCTAACGAGGTTAAAAGTGATGTCACGGCGTCATGGCCACAGAAAAAACGTCACCATCAGCGCTTGTGTTTGTTTGGTTTGTCCTTCAGATGATGTTTGTCCCAGATCTGCTGAAGCTGCGTCACAGAGCAGGACTCAGGATGAAGATCATCATCACTCCCACCTGTTGAGAGAAGACGAGTCAGAGTCACGGCAGTGAGTGAAGTCAGTGAAGCAGCAGAGACTTCGGTCCAGTTCAGAGCTGCTTCACATTCACGTGTTTCATTTATCACTTTACATTCGCTCATTTACCAAACACTCATGATGTCATCATAAAGTAACTGTGATTTCTGAATGTATACAATAGTTGGTGTGAGCGCCCTCTGCCTTCAGACCAGCATCAGTTCTTCTGTAGGATTATAGTCAGGTGTTTGATTCACCAATAAGACTCAACAGGTAGAAACGCCTTGAAAGTGGATGAGCAACAGCCAGACTCTGCTACCAAGGTGAGGTTGTGGAAGACGTTTTCATGTCACAGGTCAAACACTGTGGCGAGACTGAGAAGATCAACAAGACACAAGGTCGTTCAGCGACATCAGCAGAGTCTCAGCCAGGCAAAGACTGAGGTTTCAACATGTGCCGTTCAAGATGTTTGGAAGAAGCACCAAGACACGGGCGACGTTGACAATTGTGGACGGCCAAGGAAACTTAGTGTGGCAGATGAAAGACACGTCCTGCTTACTTCCCTTTTTAAATCAGAAGAAATCTGTCAAGAGACGTCTGACCAGAAGTGGTCTTCATGGAAGAATTGCGTCCAAAAGCCAAACCACAGACGTGGAAACAAAGCCAATCGTTTGAAAACATAACAACTGTGGTGCAGCAAAATGTCAGCAGGTCTCTGGGCTGATATTTTGCAGTGTTTCCATCATGGTATGGTTCGGTTTGGAATGGTAAAGTCCTGGTTCAGGCTTGTGTTTCCACTGAGAACAGTACCTTTGGTTGGTAGGCGGGGGGTGGGCTGTGCCAATCAGCTGAATGTCGTGGGTGTAGCCAATCCAGCTCCGCCCTGTCCGTACCATTTTACCCTGGTACTCTAAAGGAAGGGGGTCAAAGAATGTGTCATTGTAACTTATTTGTCACACGATCACCAGCAGCTCAGGGCGCGTCTGATTTGGCCGACTGCTGTCTCTCTTTGTCTTAGTGTCCAATCATGAAGCCTGTCTGCTCTCACACTTCAAGGAAACACTGGATCAAAATGGACTCTAACACTCTACTGACCTCAGAGTGTCCAGTCTGTAGTCCGGACTCTTCACAAGATCAGACAGAGGCTTCACTCCTGAATCCTGCAGATTGTTCTCACTCAGGTCCAGTTCTCTCAGGTGGGAGGAGTTGGACTTAAGAGCTGAGGCCAGAGAAGCACAGCTGATGTCTGACAAACTGCAGTTACTCAACCTGAACAAAGAATAAAACATGAGACTTTAGACAACGACTGTGTGTTTGTTTCATTCATTTATTCGTTAGAGAATCAAATGAGTTTAATTTTAATGAAATGAAAGTTTGAAAAAAACAACAGCAGCTTTAGTCAGTGAACTCACTTCAGAGTCTCCAGTCTACAATGTGGACTCTCCAGTCCAGAACACAGCAGCTTCACTCCTGAATCCTGCAGATCATAGTTTTGACTCAGGTCCAGTTCTCTCAGGTGGGAGGAGTTGGACTTCAGAACTGAGACCAGAGAAGAACAGCTAATATCTGACAAATAGCAGCTCCTCAACCTGAATGAATGAAGAATAAAACATCAGACTTTAGACAACGTGTGTGTGTGTGTGTGTGTGTGTGTGTGTGTTGCTTGAGCATCAAAACACAGGGACCCAAAAACCCTGTATGAGCAGCACAAAAATGTTTGTAGGGGGAAAAAGAAATAAAAGTCCAAAAACAATAATTTTAATAAGTAAATTCTTACTCAACAAAAATAATGTCAGAATCAATTGATCCAAGATGGAAATGGTAAGCTGGTCCCTTAATGCGATCGACAGAGTGTTCTCAACAAGAAGTGCAGGTTCTGGTGAACCTAGTTGCCCAGATGGGACCTTCATGGCTGGCTACATTCAGGACGGATTGGGATAAGTGGAAAGTCGTGTGCCTTGCCGCACTGGATGTCGAGGATGTGTACATAGTCACATTCATGACAATTGGAATGCTCTCCTTGGGATGTGGTATGTTCCTGCAATATCGTAAACTGAGAAGGATCGGCCATCTCCACAACCCTTGAGCACGTGAAAAGAATGGAGAAGCAAAGCAAGGCGAATTCTACAGATGAGATGGTTAACTAGAGGAAAAAAAAACAAAAAAAAAAAACGAAACGGGCTATTACACCAAGTTAATAGTTAACCTGATGAATTGACCTCTATTGATTGGATCATTTTGTGACTTTCGGGAAGTTGAACATGCCAGGCAACAAGTCGGGACTGTCACTCACGACGGAATATTATGGACACATGTACAGACATATATGGAGTCTGATTGACTGTCTAGAGCAAGACTAAATCTCTGAGTGCTGATGCTGAAACATGTTTTTGTCAAAATAATAATTATGTATTGTATGATGATAATGGGGGCGGGACTAGATAAGCTTTGGCTTCTCCCGCTTTCCCTTTCCGTTACGTGTATTGTGTGAACTACACTACGATGATGTGTGACGAGTGATCTAAATGTCATGACCGAAATAAACATATAAATAAATAAATAAATGAGTCTGATGAAAGTTTAAAAAAAACCAACAGCGCCTTCAGTCAGTGAACTCACTTCAGAGTCTTCAGTCCACAATGTGGACTCTCCAGTCCAGAACACAGCAGCTTCACTCCTGAATCCTGCAGATCCTGGTTCTGACTCAGGTCCAGTTCTCTCAGGTGGGAGGAGTTGGACTTCAGAACTGAGACCAGAGAAGAACAGCTGATCTCTGACAAACTGCAGCAACTCAAACTGAAAAAAAGAATAAAACAAGAGACTTTAGACAACGACTGCGTGTGTCTGTCATTGATTCATCAGTGAATAAAATTAGTTTAATGTAGACTTGGGCGATAACAAAATTAAATACCTAGATATTGTGTCGCTGAAATATCGCGATATTTGATTATATAAATAAAAAGTGACATTTTGAATGATTGCCCTTAAATGATGTTTTTAAGACTGCATGAAACAGAACCATAGTTTTGACAAGGTAGCAGGTTACAGCAGTGGTGCATTCATTCTTTTATATTCGGCTGTTTTGAGAAATGCTTCTAGTATTGTTAGCTGCTTGCGGTGCTGCTGGAAGTTTTCTCCCAAGCTGATGTTGTGGAGTCTGGTCGAGCAAACTGTGCAGGATGATGGACTCTGACACATGACCTGATTCAAATTCTCCCACTCTTCATTTTCACCGGCTTTATATCCAAAACACGTTGCATTTTTCTTAGCAACCAAGTCTGTCATCATGTCGCTGTATCAAGCGCTTTGTGCATGACGCAATACAATTCCGTTGGGATTTTCTTTTCAAGATAAAATTCTGAAAACACACGGCAGCCGTTCAATATCAGATATCGTAAAAAATATCAAATTTGACGGCAAATATCGTGATATGCGATAATATGAATATGTGACTAGACTAGTTTAATATTAATGAAATGAAAGTTTCATTAATATTAAAGTTTTTAATTTAATGGCAAGTCTGTGAACTTACTTCAGAGTCTCCAGTCTACAATGTGGACTCTCCAGTCCAGAACACAGCAGCTTCACTCCTAAATCCTGCACATCGTTCCAGCTCAGGTCCAGTTCTCTCAGGTGGGAGGGGTTGGACTTCAGAGCTGAGACCACAGAAGAACAGCTGATCTCTGACAAATAGGAGTCCCTCAATCTGAATAAAGAATAAAGCAAGAGAAGTTGCTGCTTGAAACCAGTCAGTTTGATTAAGTGTTGAGCTGTTGAGCAAGAGCTGAGACCAGGACTTCACACTGAGTCTCTGAGAGTTCACAATAATCCAGTCTGTGATTCTAGAAAAATATCAAAGATATATAAGATAGATAAAACAAAAATATCTCTTGTTGTTTGACATGAAACATCTTTCATGTTCTACATGAACATGGAGTCACAGTGAGGTGTCCATCATGTCCACAGACTGAGTGTGTGGAGCACACCTGGGACCTGGACTCGTGTCAAACTCAGACATGTTGGTCCGACCCAGCCCAGAGACACAGCCCCGATCAGCACTGACTTCACAGCTGATGGTGGTTATTAACGAGCTAACGTCACTCGAATACTCTGTGTCTTAATGTAAAGTCAGCAGACTCTGGATCTGATCAGGTCTTTGGGTTTGCATTAAACCATGTAAACGTCCACAGTGAGGTCTAAAAAGTGTTTTCATTCAGTTCAAAGCAAGAATCGCAACCAGCTGATAAATGTGCACTTTAAACTTTCAACATTTAAAACATCTGCAGAAAAACAACACAGCGGACTCACAAAGTGAGAAGAATATTTGATCAATCAAACCATTAATCATCACTGATTGATGATGTTATTGATCATGTCTGAACTCACCGAGCCTTCCTGCAGTTCCTCACAGCTGGAATCAGTCTGCGTTTTCCCTGGACCGTTGTGTTGTACTTGTTCAGGTCCAACTCATCCAGAACCTCCTCAGACATCTGCAACATGTAGGCCAGAGCTGAGCAGTGGATCTCAGAGAGTTTCTGTCCTCTGTCCTTTGACTTCATGAACTCTTGGATCTTCTGATGCACTGATTGGTCGTTTATCTCTGTCAGACAGTGGAAGATGTTGATGCTTCTGTCAGGTGAGATGTGGTACTTGTTCATCTTCTTCAGGTTCTCAATGACTCTCTGGATGATTTCTGGACTGTTCTGAGTCTGACCCAGCAGACCTCCTAAGAGTCTCTGGGTGGACTCCAGACAGAGTCCATGAAGGAAGCGAACAAACAGGTCCAGGTGACCATTTTCACTTTGAAGTGATTTCTCCATGGCTCCTTTCAGGAAGACATCCAGAGAAGTGTAACCACCACCATCATCATCACCATCTTCTTTTCTGAAGAAGTCCTGCAGTACCTCTGTCTTCCTGTTGGTGAAACAGTGGAACATGTAGACTGCGGCCAGAAACTCCTGAACGCTCAGATGAACAAAGCAGTAGACCGTTTTCTGAAAGATCACACTCTCTCTTCTGAAGATCTCTGTACAAACCCCTGAGTACACCGAGGCCTCTGTCACATCAAGACCACACCGGTCCAGGTCTTCTTGGTAGAACATGATGTCTCCTTTCTGCAGATGTTCAAAGGCCAGCTTCCCCAGCTTCAGAAGAACGTCCCCGTCTGCCTCCATCAGTTCCTGTGGACTCGTCTCAGATGCTTTATCGTACTTGTTCTTCTTCCTCTTTGTCTGAACCAGTAGGAAGTGTGAGTACAGGTCTGTCAGGGTCTTGGGCAGCTCTCCTCTCTGCTCTGTGGTCAACATGTGCTCCAGAACTGTAGCACTGATCCAGCAGAAGACTGGGATTTGACACATGATGTGGAGGCTCCTGGACGTCTTGATGTGTGAGATGATTCTGCTGGACATATCTTCAGTTCTGGATCTCTTCCTGAAGTACTCGACCTTCTGGTCGTCAGTGAAGCCTCGTACTTCTGTTACCCTGTCAACACATGTAGGAGGGATCTGATTGGCCGCCGCAGGTCGGGAAGTTATCCAGATGAGAGCCGAGGGAAGCAGATTCCCCTGGATGAGGTTGGTCAGCAGCACGTTGACTGATGACCTGTGTGTGACGTCAGAAACAAGCGACCTGCTGTTGAAGTCCAGTGAGAGTCTGCTTTCATCCAGGCCGTCAAAGTGAACAAAGGTTTACACACAGCGAGCTCCTCTGCTCTGACCTTCTGTAATGTTGGATAGAAAACATGGAGCAGTGTGAGAAGACTGTGCTGCTCATCTCTGACCAGGTTCAGCTCCCTGAACGAAAGCACAATCAGCAGATTCACATCCAGGTTTTCCAAACCCTCGGCCCAGTCCAGAGTGAACTTCTGCACTGAGAAGGTTTTTCCAACACCAGCGACACCGTTGGTCAGGACGACTCTGATGCGCCCCTGCTGGTCAGGTAAGGCTTTAAAGATGTCGCAGTACTTGATGGGAGTGTCCTGGACCGTCTTCTTCTTGGAGGTTGTCTCCAGCTGCATCACCTCATGTTGAGTACTGACCTCTTCACTCTGTCCCTCTGTGATGTAGAGCTCAGTGAAGATCCTGTTCAGGAGGGTTCTACTTCCTCTTCCATCAGTTCCTTCAGTCACATGTTCAAATCTCCTCCTCAGACTCATCTTATGTTCATGTAGAACCTCCTGCAGACCAACATCTGCTGAAAGACAAGAGACGTCAGAAGTCTGACTGAAGAAAGAATCTGAGCAGCTATGATTATTTTCATCAGCCACAGAAAAAATGTCATGTTTTTCTGTGACCTTGTTGTTTTACGTTGTTTGTTGTCAAATGAAAAACTACAGTCATTTTCACTGTAATTACTTAAATAACTTTATTCTGAAAGACAGAATCATTCTAGAATAACTGTGATGATTGTGAAGGAAAGAGTATCATCTGCATACAAGAGAACAATAATGATAGAAAAGCAGGAACATTTGTGTAAACCTGAATTTCTTGAACCTACAGGGGGCAGCAGAGAGTTTAACACCATCCTCTTCATGATCACATGAGTTAAAATTAGTAACATCTTTAACTTTTAAACATTCTTCTCCTGTTTTTACATTTCTAAAGTGTGCTAGTGCTGATGGGAGCTGCTCTCCTTACGAGTCTTACTCTGTACACTGATGGTCTGTGGTCCATGTCCTGTTCTGGGTGTTTTCCCACACTGGGGACAGCAGGAGTCTCCTGGTGGACCAGACTGGTCCCAGTATGAGGAGATGCAGCATCTGCAGAAGCAGTGACCACAGCTGGTGGAGACTGTATCTTTCAGGACGTCCTGACACAGAGGACAGCAGGACGTGTGCTCGTCCACAGAAACGGCAAACTTGTGTCTATGAAGACATTTCTTTATTACTAACATGTCAGGGACAGGTGGACATGTGTGTGGCTGAGACAGACGTAACAACAACTTTCACACTAACAGTAACATGAGAATGGTGATCTTCATGACACTGGACAAACTGTCTCTTACTTTGTCTCTGAGGCTCCAGGTTCATGACTGACATTTGGAGGTTCATCCATAGACCAGTCACTCTTCACAGACAGACAGCTGGGTCCTGGAGACTCCGCTCTCTGTCTCCGATTCTGACCTCTGCAAACACAAACAGGGTTTTATTCACATCGCATCCATCATTGATGATGGTCTTTGTTTAGACACAAGGAAATGATCTTGAATGATTTCTTTTCTTTAGATTTGATGATCCACATGTGACACCCTCATTGACAGATTTACAGCTTGTGGTCGCTGACCTTTGTGTAAAAATTGATCCTCTACAGGTACAGTCAGCATTTAGACATGACGACAGTAAGAAATCTGCAGGACCTGATGGTTTATCAGAGTATGTGCTAAAAGAATTGCTCTTCTGAACTTAAGAGATGCTTTCTGTGCTATTTTGGAAAAACTGATAGAGAATCCTATTGTTCCAGAGCCATGGAAGCGTTCTATTATCATACATGGTACTATGGCCAAGGTCAATCAAGTCAAGGTCAATCAATGTTCCTACGAAGTTTAACAAGTGTCCCAGTCTGTTCTCGTTCCAAACCAACATCCATCCATCTTCTGTTGCTTTATCCTCCAGTAAAATTAGATTTAAAAAATGTTCCGATGCCACCATAATTCTGAGTCTTCTACATGCTGATGGCTGTCCATCCCTCTGTTACAGAGAGACTGACTTGTTCAGGTCGTGGTGTACGAATCATCATCTCATGCTGAACACTAAGGAGATGATTTTTGATCCACATCATCTCCTTAGTTGTATCTGTTGGATGTAGTTGTAGAAGTAATCGGAATTATCTTTATTATTACTAATTACCTCGTTTTACACTGTATAATGACAATAAAGGGCATTCTAATCTATTCTGTTATAAATTAATTTCACTGATTCTAATTTCATTCACTATAAGATGAGCCTGATCTTCTGTTTGTATTTGTTCATATTATTATTTTTTTTCATTTATTTTATTTTCAAATTTCCTCATAATAAAAGTTTTTATGACGGTTGGTCAAACAGCTGAAAGGTGCATCACTGCCACCTGGAATGATCTGCTGCTAACACACTTCACTGGACAAACTGTCTCTTACTTTGTCTCTGAGGCTCCAGGTTCATGACTGAAGACTACAGGTTGTTCCATAGACTGGTCACTCTTCACAGACAGACAGCTGGGTCCTGGAGACTCTGCTCTGTCCTCGTCTTTCTCCACACAATCACTCATCTGCTGGACTTCAGTCATTCTGAGACACACACACACATAGTTACAGAGCTCGTTTGAGTAAAATAAATTATAAAACCTATTGTAAACCTAATATATAAAAATCTCTTTTTCTCATTAGTTTGTGCAAATGAGCTCCTCACTTATATGTATACACACACATATAATCGTATATTACCGTTATAATCACGTCAACACTCACCGTTCTGTCTGTGTGCTGCGCAGTTAAAACGGCGACTGAACCAAAGTCACAGAGTAGTTTCACTTTCACTTCGCCTCCCTCTGGAAATGACAACATTAACTTACTGTGCTGGCTCTGTTTCAGAAGCAAATATATCAGTTTCACTGGATCAAGTCTCATTCGTCCACAAGCCAAAACCTTTGACTGTGCCGTTCAAAAGAGACAAGAAACAAGAGAAACAAGAGAAATGATTACAAAGGAAAAGGCAAAGGACTCGCTGAACAACTGACATCACTCTCAACAGACAACACACACTTCATCTACAGTCTGTGTAAACGGTATTAAGTCAGTTTGATATTCAAAATAAAAAACTATTATGCACTTAAACTACTTCATTGAATTATGTCAAACCAACTGTGCAACACAGACAGTCATATCCCTCATGTATCGCAAGGCTTGTTTTTTCGGGCCGTTTATTTTTTGACTACTTATTTTGCCATTTTTTCCTTCTGAGGAACGAAGTGAAGGACAGGAAGTCAGTTGACCCAAAAGGAAAAGCTTCAATTCAAAATAAAAGCCGAGAGGATAGTAGAGAAACAAATTATTATGGAGACTTCCATTCAACTTCCAATGTTTTCCTAGTAAATACAGTACAAGTATGCTGGTGCAATCAGAAATGGAACAAATCATTTAACATAAAAAGTTAACAAAAATAAATGAGGTGGAAAGAAAAAAAGTGCGTAGCGCAGTCGGTTTACTTTACAAGTTACAGCATACATTAAGAGTTTTGATAGTTTTTTGTTCTATGAGGGGGAGATCGTTCATATATATGTAACCGGTGTAGTTTTGCGGTCTGCGTTGTGAAGAATTCGCCGTACGCTGGATATCTTTTGGAGGCAGTCTCCGTTTATTACTGAGTAATAGTAAAAGTAAAAGTAAACTCCCGTCAGCATGTGAAACACAGGAAACGTGCCCTCTATAAAATAAACATGTACAGCTTGTCAAATTTAGCATGATAATCTCCATATTAGCATAATGACAATGCTAAACAATACAGAAATCACAGAAATCACACAAACGCACATCACGTACCTCTCCCACAACATGCAACAGCAGAAGGGGAGAGGTGAGGGCAGACACACCCTTAAATACTGGGTGGGCACCCCAAAAGTGAACATGGGGAACAGGAAATCATGAAGGTTCCACATGACAACTTAACCTGCTGTGTCAGGGTAAAATATAAAAATAAAAACTTAAAACATACATTTTGTGTAATTATAAAATAAAAAGCCAAATAAAATAAATATCAGGTGATCAATAAATTGCAGTACCTTAAAAAATTACTTAATAACTGACCCTGTTACATATATACTGTTCTTTTTTGTACACAGATAAATTTGTTTTTGTTTGTGAATTTACAATTGTGAATGTGAAACTTAGATAACAGTAGAATTACATCTACTTGCTCAGCGCGTTTGTGAACAGCCAAAAAGGCATGATGGGAGTAACTCTAAGTTGTTTCTGATTGGAGGAATTCAAGGTGTTACAACCATCCCTGATATTATCGTTATAATCACGTCAACACTCACCGTTCTGTATTTGTGCTCATGCCATGTCTGTATGTCTGTTTCATCTCCGTCAAACAGGAGCCGCGACCATACTCGTATCTGCGGCTCGTCCACTCGTGGTGATTACAGCATACTAATCATCACCGGTACAGTGGTGGCAAACTGTCTCTGGGTTACCCTGGACCCATAAGCTGTTAGCAGAGCAAGGTCATACAGCGGCGACACATTGCTGAACCCAAATCAGCACCGAACTTAAAGGAAGGGAAAAGAAAGAAGACTCTTTTCTTCTCTTCTTTTTTTCTTCTTCTTCTTCTCCACGCATGAACTGCCTGTAATGAGACGCAGCTTAACGGGAGGGCTTTTATTGGACAGGCTCAGTATCACAGGTGGCTTGTGAAGTTTGCCCAACATCAATAAATAATGAATACAAATCAACAAATAATAATTGAGGGCACAGTTCAACAGAAAGTCCGATTTTTAGAGAGATCTTTACAAGAGAACGGCTTCAATTTCTTTTTCCCCTCCCACATAGAAAAAAATCTCCCCGTCGGGGAATTGAACCCCCGTCTCCCGCGTGACAGGCGGGGATACTCACCACTATACTAACGAGGAAGTGTCCACACTAGTGATCCATTACTGTTCTTGTATGTAATGGTGCAAGAGAATTTTCACGTTTATCGCTAAGTTTCACTTCACTTTTTCTATTCATTCTTTATTGTAGTTTCCTATCACTGCAGATATTACATTACATGTCATTTAGCAGACGCGTTTATCCAAAGCGACTTACAATAAGTGCATTTAAACATTTGGGTACAACTAAGAGCTAGAAGTAAGTAAGACCTTCAAGTAAACCAAACTATGAAGTGCTAGTCATAAGTGCGATGTATACGTTTTTTTTTTCTTTCTTTTTTTTGTCGTCATCTTAGTGGGCGGCGGAAGATGTGGAGGCTTTCAGATGTCCGGATGTCGATGGGGAGATCGTTCCACCATTTGGGAGCGAGGACAGTGAACAGTCTCGAGTTCTGCGAGTGCCTCTGCGATCCTCTCAGTGAGGGGGCAGCGAGCCGGTTTGTCGATGCAGAGTGGGCGGGCTGGGGTGTAGGTTTTGATCATGTCCTGGATGTAGGCTGGACCGGATCCGTTTGTAGCATGGAACGCAAGCACTAGAGTCTTGAAGCGGATGCAAGCAGCTACAGGAAGCCAGTGAAGGGAGCGGAGGAGCGGTGTAGTGTGGGAGAATTTTGGTAGGTTGAAGACCAGTCGAGCTGCTGCATTCTGGATGAGTTGCAGAGGTCGTATGGCACACGCAGGGAGACCAGCCAGGAGGGAGTTGCAGTAATCCAAGCGTGAGATAACAAGAGCCTGGACCAGAACCTGTGCCGCCTTCTGGGTTAGAAGAGGCCGTATCCTTCTGAAGATATGGCAAGATCGAGCTGTTGCAGTAATGTTGGCAGTGAGGGAGAGATCGTCATCAAGTGTCACACCCAGGTTCCTTACGGTATGAGAAGGAGTTACCACAGAGTTTTCGAGGGTGATGGTTAGATCTGTGGTGGGAGAGCCCTTTCCTTGGAGAAAAAGAAACTCAGTCTTGTCGAGATTGAGTTTCAGGTGATGGTCAGACATCCACTGACAGATGTCGGTCAGACAAGTGGAGATCCGTTCTGCTACCTGTGTGTTGGAGCTGGGAAAAGAGAGAATGAGTTGGGTGTCATCGGCGTAGCTGTGATAGGAAAAACCATGAGAGAGAATAACAGAACCAAGAGAGTTGGTGTATAGAGAGAAGAGGAGAGGGCCCAAGACAGAACCCTGAGGGACCCCAGTAGCTAGAGGACAGGGTTCCGACACAGATCCTCTCCAGGTTACTCTGTATGTTCGGTTTTGAAGATAGGACGAGAGTAGGGTAAGTGCAGAGCCTGAGACACCTAGTTCTTGAAGGGAGGAAGTCAGGATCTGGTGGTTAACTGTGTCAAACGCTGCAAAAAGGTCCAAGAGGATGAGCACAGAGGAGAGAGAGGCAGCCCTGGCAGTGTGGAGTTGCTCAGTGACAGCAAGAAGTGCAGTTTCGGTCGAGTGACCTGCTTTAAAACCAGACTGAAGAGGATCAAGAAGGTTGTTCCGGTGAAGGTAGGAGGAGAGTTGATTAAAGATAGCACGCTCCAGAGTTTTGGAGAGAAAAGGAAGTAGAGAGACAGGTCTGTAGTTATTTACTTCAGACGGGTCAAGGGTGGGTTTTTTAAGGAGGGGGGTCACTCTGGCCTCTTTAAGAGAGTCCGGAAAGCAACCAGATGATAGAGATATAATATATTTTGGGCCACTAACGCCTGCACGTTCCAGTGAGTGAGACATCGACGCCAGAGGACAATCTTTCAGTTACTTCTACGGCGTTTTATAACGTTTGTCAAACTTTTCGAACTTGTGTTATTTATGTTATGTTATTACATCCCACAGTGATGAGATGATACGTAATACTAATTAGATATCATTTCAGATATACGATCAGATTGTGATTAGACTGTGATATGTAGTCTCGAACATTCTGACCTTCTTTTCATATTGAGATAGTTCTGTTGTTTAAAAAGTTAAAAAATGGTTAATTGCCTTCTTTTGTGTCTTCTTATTTATTACCTCGGGTATTCCGATTAACACAGGATGACACAACATGGACGGCCGCTCGGCAAAATACTGTAGTCCTGCAGCGTCCTCTAGTGTATTGCAAAATACCGAAATATTTATTTATTATTATAATTATTTTACTTCTGAAAGTGTAAAGTTACAAACACATTATGGATTATTTAATTGAAGCTGTTGTTTTTATTTGTTTTTAATCAGGATCATGCACTGACCTCAAATGATGATTATGTGATAAAGGCAGATGTTTAATGTTGTTGTAACCAGGTTATACTTTAACCCGTAAACTTACATGTAAATATGATCATATAAGCTCAAAGGGGTCTGGGATCACCACTTTAAATAAAATAGAAATATGCAGTCTCCTGGTTCGAGACCTTCTTAAAGAGGACACAGTTATGAATTGAGTGAACTACATAACTGATATCTTTTTAGCTATGGAAAACGATTGATTTCACACACATAAACTCACACAGTTGTATTGTCTTTCGATATCAAATTGTTTTTTTGACATAAAAAAAAACAGTTGACAGATTGTATACAATTTCCCCAACCAAAATAATAATAAAAGAAATATTCTGTCCAGAAATTTAATTTCTAATTTAAATTTTCTGTGGGCCCACTAATTTATTTATTCACAGTTAGAGTTTAGCTCAAAAGAAAATATATAAGTTGGACTCCGAAATCCTTAGTGTAGGAATCTTACTGGCTTAGCAAGCGACATTCATCCAGAACCAGACCTGAAGTCTCTCTCTCATTCTCACTCACTCTCTCCCCGCCAACCGCGCTAATGTGAAAACTTAACATGTGTAAAAAAAACATTAGAAAACAGTGCATAAGTGACATTCAACACTTCACAGAAATTATTTTAACACTCATTATAACATTTGAATAATAGAGCGGTGGTATATTTGTTTTAACGACACCCACACTTCTCCGTGACAAGCTAACTAGCTGCTAACTAGCTACTGACGAACAGCACAAACACATCACAAAGTGCATTAAAAAAGACATGTATTAAACTTGTAGCAGATTAACTGACATACGGTTTACAGGCTTACCTAATGTGAAATAAAATGACTGCCAGTCACCACCATGGAAAGTCCACTGATATATTATAATAATATATATATAATATAATATTTCCACTCTCATATACGGAGCTAACGTAGACGAAGTGCTTCTCCTTCAGCAGTCAAATCGTAGTGTATCCCAGAAGCCACCCGGTGGACTTGACTAGTCTTGTGTGTGTATGTATATGTATATCTATCTATCTATATATATATATATATATGTTGTTTTTATTTTTTTTGTTTCACATGGATCGAAGACCTCGGACGTTTCAGAAAGAATGTTATGAATATGTGAAATGTCGCAGGTTCAGGACGACAGGACCGAGCTGATGATGTTAAAAGTGATGTCACAGCGTCATGGCCACAGAAAAACGACACCATCGGCGTTTGTGTTTGGGTTGGTTTGTTTTTCAGATGATTTTTTGTCCCAGGTCTGCTGAAGCTGCGTCACAGAGCAGGACTCAGGATGAAGATCATCATCACTCCCGCCTGTTGAGAGAAGACGAGTCAGAGTCACAGCAGTGATTCAGTCCAGTTCAGAGCTGCTTCATGTTCACGTGTTACATTTATCATTTTACTTTACAATCACTCATTTACCAAACACTCATGATGTCATCATAAAGTAACTGTGATTTTTGAATGTATACGACAGTTGGTGTGAGCGCCCTCTGCCTTCAGACCAGCATCAGTTCTGTTGGATTATAGTCAGGTGTTTGATTCACCAATAAGACTCAACAGGTAGAAACGTCTTGAAAGTGGATGAGCAACAGCCAGACTCTGCTACCAAGGTGAGGTTGTGGAAGACGTTTTCATGTCACAGGTCAAACACTGTGGGGAGACTCAGTTCAGTGACATCAGGAAAGAGCAGAACCTGAACCCTAACCTCATGGGGGCGGGACATTAGGAAACACATCTGTGGGTTGGATTTGAGGATTCACGTATGTGTGTGTTCTTGTATTTGTTGCTTTGTGAGGACCAAAGGTCATTAAAACCATAAGGTACTTTTCCACAACACTCGACGCATTTATTTCTCTATTCCATCAGTGATAGTACCTGGTACTTGGTGTGTTTTTTTAGTACCTGCTCTGACAAGGTTCCAAAAGTGTAGTGGAAAAGCACCAATAGACAGAGTGTGTGTGTGTGTGTGTGTCACTATTCTCACAGCTTCACTAAGGAAACAGACTGTGATTAATATAGCAATGATCAAAGTGGACACTGACTCTTAACACTCTACTGACCCCAGACTGTCGTCTGGACTCTGCATCTTCAGAGTGTCGTCTGTAGTCTGTGTCTTCAGAGTGTCCAGTCTGTAGTCTGGACTCTTCACAAGATCAGACAGAAGCTTCACTCCTGAATCCTGCAGATAGTTCCCACTCAGGTCCAGTTCTCTCAGGTGGGAGGGGTTGGATTTCAGAGATGAGACCAGATAAGAACAGCTGATCTCTGACAAACTGCAGCCCCTTAACCTGAATAAAGAATAAAAGATGAGACTTTAGACAACGACTGTGTGTGTGAGATTTTAGAAAAAGTCTTTTTTAACCAGTTGCAATCTTTTCTTATCAGAAATGAGATTTATGAAACGTTTCAGTCAAACACGGAAACAGCTCTCTTGCTTACCGTTGACTCAAGTAGCTATGCTGTTTTGGTGCTCCTGGACCTAACTGCAGCTTATGATGTTAATCACAGAATTCTCTTATCGCGCTTAAAACAATGTGTAGTCATCACAGACTCAACCCTCCCATGGTTCCAGTCCTACCTAACTGATCGTAGATTCTCAGTTGTTTTAGGTGATTTCTCCTCACCCACAGCCCCTCTCACTTCTGGAGTCCCCCAAGGTTCCATCTTGGGCCCTATATTCTTTTTGTTATATATATACTGCCACTGGGGTCCATTTTTAATAAATTTAAAATGGCCTTTCACTGCGTTGCAGATGATGTTCAGATCTACCTGTCTTTTAAATCATATTGCCATGCCTCTGTTCAGGCTCTGCTTGACTGTTTCAAAGACGTCAAATCCTGGATGAACAGTAACTTTCTAAATCTAAATGATGACAAATCTGAAATCATTATTTTTGGACACAATGTCCCTGACTGTCTCTCTGGTCTGTTAGGGTCCTCTTTTGCTAACATCCATTCATCGGTAAAAAACCTTGGTGTGACCTTTGACAGTGCTTTTCAATTTGACAACGTGTGAAATCTGTAATCAGGAATAGTTTTTACAAACTCAGAATTTTAGCAAAGGTCAAAGGCTACCTCCCGGCAACTCGTGCAGAACGCTGCAGCACGCCTTCTGACTGGAAAGAGCAAACGTGAGCACATCACACCGATACTGGCCACTCACTTCAGAGTCTCCAGTCTACAATGTGGACTCTCCAGTCCAGAACACAGCAGAAACACTCCTGAATCCTGCAGATTCTTGTTGTCACTCAGGTCCAGTTTTCGCAGGTGGGAGGAGTTGGACCTCAGAACTGAGACCAGAGAAGAACAGCTGATCTTTGACAAACTGCAGCCCCTCAACCTGAATAACGAATAAAACATGAGACTTTAGACAACGACTGTGTGTCTGTGTGTGAGAGAGAGAGAAAGTGTGTGTGTGCGTTTCATTCATTCATCAGTGAATCAAATTAGTTTAACGTTAATGAAATGAAAGTTTAAAAAAACAACAGCAGCTTATGTCAGTGAACTCACTTCAGAGTCTCCAGTCCACAATGTGGACTCTCCAGTCCAGAACACAGCAGCTTTACTCCTGAATCCCTCACATCCTTGTTCTTACTCAGGTCCAGTTCTCTCAGGTGGGAGGAGTTGGACCTCAGAAGTGAGACCAGAGAAGAACAGCTGATCTCTGACAAACTGCAGCCCCTCAACCTGAATGACGAATAAAACATGAGACTTTAGACAATGACTGTGTGTGTGTGTGTGAGTGAGAAAGTGTGGGTGTTTCATTCATTCATCAGTGAATCAAATGAGTTTAATGTTAATGAAATGAAAGTTTAAAAAACAACAACAGCTTCAGTCAGTGAACTCACTTTAGAGTCTTCAGTCTACAATGTGGACTCTCCAGTCCAGAACACAGCACCTTCACTCCTGAATTCTGCAGATAATAGTTCCAGCTCAGGTCCAGTTCTCTCAGGTGGGAGGAGTTGGACTTCAGAGCTGAGACCAGAGAAGAACAGCTGATCTCTGACAAACTGCAGTCCCTCAACCTGAATAAAGAATAAAACATGAGAAGTTGCTGTTTGAAACCTGTCAGTGTTTGATCATGTGTTCAGAGCTGAGACCAGGACTTCACACTGAGTCTCTGAAAGTTCACAATAATCCAGTCTGTGATTCTAGAAAAATATCAAAGGTGAAAAACACACACATGAGAAGACATGTTGACATTTTCATCAACGTCTTCTCTTGTTGTGTTTGACATGAAACATCTTTCAAGTTCTACATGAACATGGAGTCACAGTGAGGTGTCCATCATGTCCACAGACTGAGTGTGTGGAGCACACCTGGGACCTGGACTCATGTCAAACTCAGACATGTTGGTCCGACCCAGCCCAGAGACACAGACCCGATCAGCACTGACTTCACAGCTGATGGTGGTTATTGACGAGCTAACGTCACTTGAATACTCTGTGTCTTAATGTAAAGTCAGCAGACTCTGGATCTGATCAGGTCTTTGGGTTTGCTTTAAACCATGTAAACGTCCACAGTGAGGTCTAAAAAGTGTTTTCATTCAGTTCAAAGCAAGAATCGCAACCAGCTGATAAATGTGCACTTTAAACTTTCAACATTTAAAACATCTGCAGAAAAACAACACAGCGGACTCACAAAGTGAGAAGAATATTTGATCAATCAAACCATTAATCATCACTGATTGATGATGTTAGTGATCATGTCTGAACTCACCGAGCCTTCCTGCAGTTCCTCACAGCTGGAATTAGTCTGCGTTTTCCCTGGACCGTTGTGTTGTACTTGTTCAGGTCCAACTCATCCAGAACCTCCTCAGACATCTGCAACATGTAGGCCAGAGCTGAGCAGTGGATCTCAGAGAGTTTCTGTCCTCTGTCCTTTGACTTCATGAACTCTTTGATCTTCTGATGCACTGATTGGTCGTTTATCTCTGTCAGACAGTGGAAGATGTTGATGCTTCTGTCAGGTGAGATGTTGTCTGTGTTCATCTCCTTCAGGTTCTCAATGACTCTCTGGATGATTTCTGGACTGTTCTGAGTCTGACCCAGCAGACCTCCTAAGAGTCTCTGGTTGGACTCCAGACACAGTCCATGAAGGAAGCGAACAAACAGGTCCAGGTGACCATTTTCACTTTGAAGTGATTTCTCCATGGCTCCTTTCAGGAAGACATCCAGAGAAGTGTAACCACCACCATCATCATCACCATCTTCTTTTCTGAAGAAGTCCTGCACTACCTCTGTCTTCCTGTTGGTGAAACAGTGGAACATGTAGACTGCGGCTAGAAACTCCTGAACGCTCAGATGAACAAAGCAGTAGACCGTTTTCTGGAAGATCACGCTCTCTCCTCTGAAGATCTCTGTACAAACTCCTGAGTACACCGAGGCCTCTGTCACATCAAGACCACACTGCTCCAGGTCTTCTTGGTAGAACATGATGTCTCCTTTCTGCAGATGTTCAAAGGCCAGCTTCCCCAGCTTCAGAAGAAAGTCCCTGTCTGCCTCCATCAGTTCCTGTGGACTCGTCTCAGATCCTTTATCGTACTTGTTCTTCTTTCTCTTTGTCTGAACCAGCAGGAAGTGTGAGTACAGGTCTGTCAGGGTCTTGGGCAGCTCTCCTCTCTGCTCTGTGGTCAACATGTGCTCCAGAACTGTAGCACTGATCCAGCAGAAGACTGGGATTTGACACATGATGTGGAGGCTCCTGGACGTCTTGATGTGTGAGATGATTCTGCTGGACATATCTTCAGTTCTGGATCTCTTCCTGAAGTACTCGACCTTCTGGTCGTCAGTGAAGCCTCGTACTTCTGTTACCCTGTCAACACATGTAGGAGGGATCTGATTGGCCGCCGCAGGTCGGGAAGTTATCCAGATGAGAGCCGAGGGAAGCAGATTCCCCTGGATGAGGTTGGTCAGCAGCACGTTGACTGATGACCTGTGTGTGACGTCAGAAACAAGCGACCTGCTGTTGAAGTCCAGTGAGAGTCTGCTTTCATCCAGGCCGTCAAAGATGAACAAAGGTTTACACACAGCGAGCTCCTCTGCTCTGACCTTCTGTAATGTTGGATAGAAAACATGGAGCAGTGTGAGAAGACTGTGCTGCTCATCTCTGACCAGGTTCAGCTCCCTGAACGAAAGCACAATCAGCAGATTCACGTCCTGGTTTTCCAAACCCTCGGCCCAGTCCAGAGTGAACTTCTGCACTGTGAAGGTTTTTCCAACACCAGCGACACCGTTGGACAGGACAACTCTGATGCTCCCCTGCTGGTCAGGTAAGGCTTTAAAGATGTCGCAGTACTTGATGGGAGTGTCCTGGACCGTCTTCTTCTTGGAGGTTGTCTCCAGCTGCATCACCTCATGTTGAGTATTGACCTCTTCACTCTGTCCCTCTGTGATGTAGAGCTCATTGAAGATCCTGTTCAGGAGGGTTCTACTTCCTCCTCCATCAGTTCCTTCAGTCACATGTTCAAATCTCCTCCTCAGACTCATCTTATGTTCATGTAGAACCTCCTGCAGACCAACATCTGCTGAAAGACAAGAGAGGTCAGAAGTCAGACTGAAGAAAGAATCTGAGCAGCTATGATTATTTTCATCAGCCACAGAAAAAATGTCATGTTTTTCTGTGACCTTGTGGTTTTACGTTGTTTGTTGTCAAATGAAAAACTACAGTCATTTTCACTGTAATTACTTAAATAACTTTATTCTGAAAGACTGAATCATTCTAGAATAACTGTGATGATTGTGAAGGAAAGAGTATCATCTGCATACAAGAGAACAATAATGATAGAAAAGCAGGAACATTTGTGTAAACCTGAATTTCTTGAACCTACAGGGGGCAGCAGAGAGTTTAACACCATCCTCTTCATGATCACATGAGTTAAAATGAGTAACATCTTTAACTTTTAAACATTCTTCTCCTGTTTTTACATTTCTAAAGTGTGCTAGTGCTGATGGGAGCTGCTCTCCTTACGAGTCTTACTCTGTACACTGATGGTCTGTGGTCCATGTCCTGTTCTGGGTTTTTTCCCACACTGGGGACAGCAGGAGTCTCCTTGTGGACTTGAGGAGATGCAGCGTCTGCAGAACCAGTGACCACAGCTGGTGGGGACTGGATCCTTCAGGACGTCCTGACACAGAGGACAGAAGGACGTGTGCTCGTCCACAGAAATGTGTCTGTGAAGACATTTCTTTATTACTAACATGTCAGGGACAGGTGGACATGTGTGTGGCTGAGACAGACGTAACAACAACTTTCACACTGACAGTAACATGAGAATGGTGTTCTTCATGACACAGGACAAACTGTCTCTTACTTTGTCTCTGAGGCTCCAGGTTCATGACTGACATTTGGAGGTTGATTCATAGACCGGTCACTCTTCACAGACAGACAGCTGGGTCCTGGAGACTCCGCTCTCTGTCTCTGGTTCTGACCTCTGCAAACACAAACAGGGTTTTATTCACATCGCATCCATCACTGATGATGGTCTTTGTTTAGACACAAGGGAATGATCTTGAATGATTTCTTTTCTCTAGATTAGATGATCCACATGTGACACCCTCATTGACAGATTTACAGCTTGTGGTCGCTGATCTCTGTGTAAAAATTGATCCTCTACAGGTACAGTCAGCATTTAGACATCGTTAGAGACATTTATTTGGCTTATCCGTTCATTTATGTAATACCTGGAAGCCACAGTAGGTGGTGCAGAAAATTACTAAATAGAATAGCAGGTAATCACTCGGCAGGTGTGCTGCTTACTGGGGGAAGAACACAGTTTTTGACCATCATCTGCTTTGTTGTTGCCATTTTTGTGGAATTGCAAACATGTGAGCCATTTGTTTGGCATTTGCATTAAGGTATAGAGTTTATGATAGTGTCTGCACAGTTTAGGCGGATGTCGCTCGTTTGGAGCGCAAACCATAAATAAATGTTTGGTGACTGCATACAACGCTCATGTGTTTCATTCATTCATTGGGCCCGGAAGACGACGCGTCAACTACCATCAAGTACCAGTATAGCAGCCCCTCAGTGGCTTAGGTTCGTTTTGTTGTTTTTATTTTTTGTTAAAAACAAGTCACTACAGACATGACGGCAGTAAGAAATCTACAGGACCTGATGGTTTATCAGAGTATGTGCTAAAAAAATTGCTCTTCTGAACTTAGTGATGCTTTCTGTGCTATCTTTGATAAACTGATAGAGAATCCTATTGTCCCAGAGCTATGGAAGCGTTGTATTATCATACATGGAAACTAGGGCCAAGGTCAATCAAGTCAATGTCAACAATGTTCCTACAAAGTTTAACAAGTGTCCCAGTCTGTTCTCGTTCCAAACCAACATCCATCCATCTTCTACCGCTTTATCCTCCACACAAGGGTCACGGTGCCAGTCTCAGCTCAGGCGGGGTCACACCCTGGACAGATGGCCAGTCCATCACAGAGACAAATATAGAGACAAACAACCATTCACTCTCAACTACAGTCAATTTACAGATTCCAATTGCATGTTTTTGGACTTTGGGAGGAATCCAGAGAACCCGGAGAAAACCCACACACACACACACACTCTGGACTCACTCTGGACACAAATGGGTGTAAAAGCGGTAACTTCGTAAAATTATATTTCAAAAATGTTCTGATAATACCATAATTCTGAGTCTTCTACATGCTGATGACTGTCCATCCCTCTGTTACAGAGAGACTGACTTGTTCAGGTCGTGGTGTACGAATCATCATCTCATGCTGAACACTAATGAAAACTAAGGAGATGATTTTTGATTCACATCATCAGTTTTAATCTGTTTGATGTAGTTGTAGAAGTAGTCAGAGTTATGACAATAAAGGGCATTCTAATCTATTCTGTTATAAATTAATTTCACTGATTCTAATTTCATTCACTATAAGATGAGCCCGATCTTCTGTTTGTATTTGTTCATATTATTATTTTCACATTTCCTCATAATAAAAGTTTTTATGACGGTTGGTCAAACAGCTGAAAGGTGCATTACTGCCACCTGGAATGATCTGCTGCTAACACACTTCACTGGACAAACTGTCTCTTACTTTGTCTCTGAGGCTCCAGGTTCATGACTGAGGTTTGGAGGTTGTCCCATAGACCGGTCACTCTTCACAGGCAGACAGCTGGGTCCTGGAGACTCTGCTCTGTCCTCGTCTTTCTCCACACAATCACTCATCTGCGGGACTTCAGTCATTCTGAGACACACACACACATATTTACAGAGCTCGTTTGAGTAAAATAACTTATATAACTTATTGTAAACCTAATATATAAAAAGCACTTTTTCTCATTAGTTTGTGCAAATGAGCTCCTCACTTACTTAACACTGCTCCACTGAAAGCATCATATTTGCACTTTAAAGAGTTGCCTCTTCATTCCTGTTTCCTGGAGGACGTCTGATGTGGATCTGTGTTCAGTCCAGTGACCAATCACACGAGAGAAAACTGAAACACAACCGGAGTTTTCTGTTAGAGAAGGTGTTTTATGAAATCTGCACTTCATGTTACTTGCATGGAGCTCAATCTTCTGTGGCCACAGTGAAGGTGATTGAGTGACATTTGTGTGCCATAGCAGCCTATGTCCAGTAGATGGTGCTAAGCTTTGACCCTGGATTTCTCCAAAGGTACACAGTAAAAGTACATCATACTAATTGTGTATTACGTAAATAAAGTAATTTGTCCTATAACATTGAAACCATAAACTATTATTAAGAAATTAGGATTTGATACTACTAAGACAAATAGACTAAATAGACAAATAACCCCAGTTTTGTTCAAGTCAACTTTGACCCTGGTTTTCTCCAAAAGTACACAGTAAAAGTATTTCATACTACTTGTGAATTAAGTACTTACTTAAAACCTACTAAATGATGTCTTTTTTTTTCAATTAAATAAAATACATTTTACTAATGCGTTTCATTTGACATAGTTATTTAATTTTGTATCAAAATGATCATATATAGTCTCTTGGATTATTTAATCTAATTGAACATTGTGTTCGCTTTTTACCGGACTTTATTTTAAAAACCAGAAATGGACTGCTTGGACCGTTAGAGTAAAATAACGTAAAGGGGAGAACGTGGCGCACTTCACATTTAGGAAAAACAAATAACGACTGACTTCCATTTCCATTATAATCTGTCAGGATTAAGCAGTGTTGTAATGTAACAAAGTACAAATACTACGTTGTTGTCCTTTAGTACAAAATCCACGTACCTGTACTATACTTTATTTATAGATACTTTTTAAAACGTAAGTACATTTTATATCATAAGATGACAACTGATACACGAGTAGAGTAAATGTCATGTACTTTAGGCCTTTACTTGAGTAATATTATAAAAAAGTTACCTCAACTTCTACCAAAGTCATTTTCTTTGAGTAAATTAAGTCAACACTCACCGTTTGTGACCTTGTGCTGCGTAGTTAAAATGGCGACTGAAAGAAAAGTCACAGAAAAGTTTCACTTTCACTTCGACAACGATCATTTCCTGTGTAGTTCAGTCATGAACAACCTGCATGTGAGCTGGAACTGTTTTAGAAGCATAGATATCAGCTGAAGGTTTCACTGGACCAAGTCTCATTCGTCCAGAAGTAAAAAGTTCAAAAGTAAACAAGAGAAATGATTACAGGAAGGAAAAGGCAAAGGACTCACTGAACAACTGACGTCACTCTCAACAGACAACACACACTTCATCTACAGTCTGTGTAAATGACCAGTATGAGTTTGATATTCAAAATAAAACAACTGTTATGCACTTAAACCACTTTATTGAATTATGTCAAACCAACTGTGCAACAGGTCGTCAGAGTTGAAATGTTTTACTGGACGCCTGAATTGTGTTGATGTTCTTTAAAATACTCTTGTTGCTAATTGTTCTGGTCAACTATGCTCAAAATTGCATCAATTTCTATGTTTTTTATCTGAAAATTGAATGTTGGGGTGGACCAAGTGATGTGAACCCGTCTGATTTGTAGATGTATTGACGATGTCAAATGCTGTTGTTGTCCGGCTAAGTGAAAAATAATGTGGGCAATGTTCAGTTTTGATTTAGTCTTTCTTCACTATATTGCACTATGTTGACCCATGTTACATGTACATTTGATGTTCAAGGGGCTTATTAGAACATTTAAATGCATGTAATTTACAGAGATGGATTATGTACTAATGATGACAAATAAGTCAATTACTATTTTCAAATAATACCCATATAAATACAAAAATGAAGTATCCCTTTAATGGAAGTCATTGTTGTCAGGAAATGGTTTTCTGAGTAAAGTTTGCTTGGAATTCTTTGTTACATGAACAAGGAATTTTTCAAGAAACCAAGTACTTTATACGACTACTACTCTTATTACAGCGACACAATTATTCTGCAACCAAATGAAGTTGCCTTCATTTTTTTAAATCAATTGAGCACAATATTTTTATCAGTGCAGAATAACATTAGGTTGTACATTGATCAAAGTAAATCTTGTCATGGTGTCCTGGTTTGAGCTACTGTACATTGTTTGTTATTTAATCACACAAATAGGTTGTTTGTATTTTGTCTGTGGTTCAGTGGTAGACCAGGGTGTCTTTCAACTGAAAGGTCAAGGGTACAGACCCTACTAAAATAATCATTCGGAGGTGGTTTTGGGGACACTTGCAGCCACATGTCTGAGCTTTCTCAAGGCCCATACATTGATTTTTTTGTAATATTAAAGCTCCAGTGTGTATCTTCTGTCACCAAAACAATGCTTGTGTCACTTCCCTCCCAGACTCCACGCCGCAGGTGATCCTGCACAGAATTCTCTTGGTCCATATTCTAACAGTTCTTTCAACATTTGATTCAACTCGCATGTTTTCAGAAAAGCATAGATAATAATTCCTGAACCTGAAGTTCACTGCCGTCTCAGTTTCATTTTAAAAGCATGAGTCCAGGACAGACAATCAAAAGCATTCCAAAATATGCTCTAAAAGGGCAGAATTGACCTCTATTCTAACTAAATTTAGACCCTTTTCCACAAGCAAATTCCTCTTCACTTACTCCGTGTGTGCACGTCAGATCTTTACATGTTGTGGAAGCATGGGTGTAAATTAATATTTATCAGGAGATTTGCTTGGTGGGAAAAAAAAGTAGTTTTAAGTGATTTTAAGCCATTTTATTAGTTGTAAGACAACATCGGTGTTACACCAGAAACTAACCATTTTTTATGCTGCACAGAGACATGAAAAAAAATCAATAAAAACCAGAAAAGTCAAACAAAACAGCATACAATAAATTAAAAAAGGTTTAAATTAAAAAGATTATAATGAAGTAGAAATATTAGTATTAGTAGTAAAGAAGTATTTCTGATTCCATTTTAAATAAAGTCGATTGGATTGGATTCTGATTCTTAAATATTTACCTTTCTTAGACAAAAGGCAAATTATAAAGAAGAGAAAAAAAACTCATGGTTTCCCACATTGCAAATGCTCTCCTCCATCTTACAAGGTTAATAATTGGTTTAAAAAAATCGAATGATTTCCAAAATCTTATAATTTCTTCCTTACCGATATAAATTAATCCTTTATATTTTAGCTTAGAAATATAAGTATACAAGTAAACCCGGCAGTGATATGACTGATGCAATAAATCATCCTTTTGAATCCATTATGTATCTGGTTTCTTATAGGTTTGCATGTCCAGCAGATGGCAGCGTTGCAGCACAAATTGCAAGGCTGTGATATATGGAGGACTGAAAGGGACAAAATTCAATAAATAAATACACCATTAAATAGTTCATTAAATGTGTCATTAATTAATGACACATTTAATTATTTTGATGTATTTATTTATTGAATTTAATCCCTTTCGGTCCTCCATAATGAAAAGGCAGAACTGAAAAAAGAATCACTGACAGTCATGTATAAAGTACCTAAAAGTGATACTTGAGTACAAGTATCTTATCCAGAATTAAAATGACTTTGGTAGAAGTTGAAGTCACTTTTTTCAAAAAATATTACTTAAGTAAAAGTCTGACATGACATTTACTAAATAAAATGTAATTAAGTTACAGAATTAAAAGTATTTTTATTTTTTTTTAAGTTAGGAGATAGGATTGAGCCATAGTGGCTCAGTGGAGTTGTCTTTCAACTGGAAGGTTGTGGGTTCAGTTTCTGGCTCTGCTAGTCTATATGTGTCCTTGAGCAAAACACTTTACCTCATGTTGCAGCGTGTGAATGGATGATAACTGTGGTGTAAAACAGCTAATTAAGATTAGAAAAGATCTATATAAATACAGACCATAATAGCAACTCTTCTTCTAATTTGGTAAAAGTTGCTAGAAATATAAACAACTAAATAAAGTAAAAAATACTCTTGGTAGTGTAAAGTATTTGAATTATGTATTTTGTGTTAAAAATGGGTGTATGTACTGCCTTCTCTGGCTACACACCTGCCATTACATATGAATTTTTCGCCACATGACCGTGCTTTGCTGTGCTCGTACACTGCTGTGACGTCAATCTGGGAAATAAGATTTTTGTAGGGCTTTTTATGGCCTTTAGGAAGGTTTTACAAATGTGAAACTCCATGAAATAAAAATATAGAATATAAAGATCTATACATGGCTATAACCATGTCTCTATGTGTCCTGTAGACAGTTTTATAGGCGTCTGTTTTACTGTTGTGGTCAATGTGAAAATTGCTTTTTGGGCCGCATGAGTATTTTTTGTTGCAGTACCACGAGTGCCACCATGCCACCATGACAAATTTGTCTACAAGGCAGAGGGGGCGGTGCTCTATCCAGTTCTTACAATACATCCATGATATGCGCTGGGTGAGCGACTCCATAGGAATGAACGGAGCCAAGGGGCGGTGCTCTATCCAGTTCTTATAATATAGCCATGATTTCTGCACGTTTGTTTTAACACTTTATTTTGAAAAACCGGATGTGGTTGAGTTCGCCCCGGGCTCCACATTTTGGGGGTGGCTGTTTTGACGAATTACGGATTTATGAGCAAATGTAATAGATTACAGTGTTAACGGCAATTTAATAACGTGAGTAACTGTTTTAAGTTTATGAAAATAAAACACATAATAATATGTGAATGGAGTCGTCTCAATGCGACATTTACTATCTGCAGTGTATAATGGAGCAAATTAATCGTGGGGCTTAGCAGAGGGATGACACGACCTAACCTGGCAACCCCATCGTAACCAGACATCAGTGGTCTGCGGATGTTTAGTGAGCTCGCTGCTGCTAGCTTTTGTTTGCAGTTCACTAAGCTAGCTTCCGTAAAAAAATCACATCAGCGCAGCGGAGTGTGGAAACGACGCACATGTGCGACGTGGTGCATCTCGGTGAGTAGATTCACGTTCAGCTCACACGTCACGAGCAGAAAATGTAAAAAAATACAACAAAACAGAAGAAGCTTCAATGCTAGCTAAGCTAACGCTGTACATGTGAGGGACTGCAAACACATTAGCGTGTTTACACAACCTGTGTGAAATAGCCTTTACTTGCGTCCATATATCAGTATCTTCTGTCGACATATTATCTAATCTTCCTCCTCTTGAGTCTTTAATTCGGCATATGTGCACCAATGCGTGCAATGTTTACGTCGTTTCAAGTGTGACTCGTGTGTGGTTACACACGGCAACTCACTGACTTTTATACTGTTTGTATTCGCTGTACGTTAACTACGGCTGCAACTAACGATTATTGTCATATGTCGGTTATTCTCTCGATTAATCGAGTAGTCGTTTGGTCCATAAAACGTCATCAACATGTCGATCAGTGTTCATCAAACCTGGAAATGAGTTTTAGTTTAATTAGTTTCAGCCTTAGATTTGATAAGAATACATTCATTGTCAATCGCAAATTAAATGTATCATCATTTTTAAATAGATATTTCATTAAAAAAGACAAGAATATATGTATGATTCATTTCAGAACTACAAAGGCAGGTAGCTTGTGTTTACTTAGGCTCAGATAGCAAAACAAATTGTGAGTCTCGGGAACAATCTAGTCCTGCAAGAGTCTCTGAGAGTTTGGAGATGCAATTGAGCAGTAACTACAATACTTGTAGTGCTAGTATTGTTAGTGTTGTGATACTGTGGTCCACCCACTGATGTATTTGTATCTTTTACCTTTTCAACAGTAATCAAATCGTATCAGTCGTTGGTTACACCTCAATTCCATTGTCTTTTATGAATATAACCAGAACACAATACATTTCTGAGGAAACCAAGGAAAAAAGCAATATTGGTTTATCACATCGTTCATCATGTAGTTTTGCATTATTGCCGCATGTGTTCACTTGGGGTGGGTCAAAATATGGATTTGGTGTTGTACATCTATGACCATAATTATAACCAGGCTGGATTTATTTAGATTTCATGGCTGTAGAATTGTCATAAAATGTTCAGTGAGGGAGTTCTTCTGTCCCTTTTTTCTAATAAAACTTCAACCTTCAGTATCTGGCAGTTATTCAATATTACTGTGTGTTTTGACTTATGCAGTAACAGTACTGTAACATAATCGATATGCCAGGACAAATATTGATATTTTAATTGGGTGCTCTAAGTAAACAGCCCCTGCCACTTCATGTCTCCTCGCATTGGCGCAGCTCAAATGAATGAGGGGAAACTTGGGTGGAAGTTCCCTGCCTGAAGAAGAGGGAGTTTATGAGATGCTACATCCATGTTCAATACATAGACTTTATGCACTTTGTTCTCTAAATTGGGACTAAGTAAACCTGCACTAACTTTTCTTGGACGTTTTGTTTTCTGCAGTTAGACAGATGTCGTGATCTATCTCTATATGATTGTATCACATAATCGTTGCGTCATATTATTGGTATGGTGGACCATGTAAAGCGTATTGTAAGGTAACCTGTTATTCCCACCCATAGTGTTCACCCACATGCGCATGATTTTCTTTTAAAAGTACAGCAATGTACAGAAAAATATTAAAACAACATAAGCATTGGCTGAGATAGAGCCACACTAACTCAGCTGGTTCTTTATGAGTCCTCCAGGTGATTTTAACAGAAAATAAATGAATTATAAGCCATTCACACAACTTGATTACATTTTTATTTAATTATGAGACTATTGCTATTATTTAGAGTTTTATTTTAAAATTCTTATGGATTTTTTCCACACTGATTCTTAATCTTTTAAAAAATAGCAAAGATTAGTAGTTTTTCCTTGCCGTTTTTTTTTGCTTTTTCTGTAAGAAAATAAATCAGTAACACTGATCATACAATCTAGACAACAAAACAGATCCCCTCTAATGGATGTTGATATTAATCACTGCCTTTGTTTCATTGCCACAGCTCCCGACAAATCAGGCACAATGGCACCGGATTTTGAGTCATTTTCTTGCCTACACTTTTCTGCCTGCAGCTTGATAACCTCTGGGTTGGGTGGGGGTCTTTTCTAGCTACTAATCTGCGGTTGCCCAGAGGTTTGTTGTTTTTGTGGCTTGGTGCTATGTTGACACAACTGGTCCCAGCCTGTCTTTTACAGCCCCGTCCTAAGCAGTGAGACTATTTTTATAGCTATCAGTCTTTACCAGTAGTGATTAGCTTTATTGTTTTCCCACACGGGCAGGGATGAATCCTGCCCTGAGCCGGAACTGCTGACTGAGCCCCTCCGGTTAGACTAGACCTGCCAGGGACCTTTAGATCATCTATACCCACATCACATGTGTAGGCCCATATCTGAAGACTTTGTCTACTCTATCATTAAAGATAACGGTGGAGGCGGTACACGTGATGCAACCACATGGTTAAATTAAAACCAGGAATGGGGATTTTGTATATTTTCGGATAAATATGCAAGTCTTTTTGTCCACCATGAAATCCACTTTGATTTGTTTAAATGGTTGCAGTTTGAATCTGCATGGTTTCAACATTGGTTAAATGGCACATTCTTCTGGTGTGTGTCACACGTTGGTCATTTGCAGAATGGTACAAATTTATCATTAACTATTTTGATATTAGGGCTGCAACTCACGACTATTTTCATAATCGATTAATCTGTTGATTATTTTCTCGATTAATCTGGTACTTGTTTTGGTCCATAAAATGTCACAAAACATTGATCATTGTTTCCCAAACTAATACGTTTTAATGATTTCTTTCTTTTGTGGAGCAAAGAAACCAGAAAATATTTTTACACATATGAAGCTGAAAGCTTGTTTTTCAGGGACCTAATTATGAGAAACGGGTTTAGATATCATCAGCACATATACACTATAGTGCCGTATGGAATTGAGACCTATTTCTACTCTGCCATGTGTAGCTATTTGTTTTAATTGCACTCTTCCACTCAATGAATGATGATAATTATTGTGAGAAATATTACATGTCATTTTAGCAGACGCTTTTATCCAAAGCGACTTACAATGGAATTCAGTACAATCAGTCAGGGGAGTCGAACTTGCGACCATTGCGACCATGATGTCTTTGGCACACAGGGTACCGGTCTTAACCACTGAGCCACTCCGCAGCCAAGTATCTGGTCATTATTTAATTTTTCATTTCCTCCTGGGTGAAACTCCAAGTAAACCAGTTGATTGTGTTTTTAACACTTCTTTATGAGCAGAAAACACATTTCACAAGTCTGTAAATGTGTATCAAAGTGTGAAATCCATGAAGATTAAATCTACATTTTATATATATGTATATATATATGTTGAATTTTTGTTATTAGAAAATTATTTAAATATATTGCAATATTTAAAGTGTAATATGTTTAAAAATATGTCATCACACGTCACCAGCAAATCATCATTTATCCAAATTTACTCTATGGGGAGACCCACTAACAAAGACAAACTGTTGTCTCTTGACTAAAACGTTGGGAGAAAAAATGACAAATTTCTTTGGGGACCCAAAAAAATCTCCTGCGACCCATCTTTGGGTCCCAACCCAATTGTTTCCAACATGTCTGTTTAATTTTTGTACGAGAGAACAGTAAAAAAATGACTGTAATTTGATAATTATATTGTCTCAAAGTATGATTGCAATTTCAAGATGATTAATTGTTCAGCTCTAAAGAAAACAAATTATTGTTGTCATTGTCATTTGTCATCCAGCCTTAATCTGAGTTAGCTGCCAAAACAGAAGAAATGTCACCAACATCCTCTTGATCTGTATTTGGTATTAGAAAGGCAGTCCTCTTATGTAAGTTGGGTTGGACCCTCAGTCAGTGAAACTGGTTTCGCATGAGCTTGTGTGTTGAGATTGGCCAGTGTGGGTGGGTGTGTGTGTGCCTTCATTTCTTGTTGATGGTTGGGCGACTGTTGTTGTGTATTTGATTACTGGGTTGTCCAAGCCTGACTCCAGAGGGAAATAGAGGAGGATACAAAGCTGTGGGTGCGTTTGTTAGGGAGTCATGTGTTGCACTAAGGGGCCGTACAAATTCAAAACATATTCAGGAAAAGCCACAAATGTTTTTTATCATATCAGCTTTTTATCCATATGAAACCATTGTCGGGAGTACAGAAACTAGGAATGACACGATGCCCCTTTTTCTGTGTCCGATACTGATCTCACAATCTCAAGTATCTGCGGATACCGACATTGGTCCTATATAGCCATTTTAGACCTTTTCAACTATGAAGACATTTGTGCTCATGTATTTCAAGCTATTTCAAGGGAATAATTCTCAAAAAACTGGAACAAATATTCTTCTCAAATCAGCACAATTCAACAGAGCCATAGGATTTTTTGATTTTTGTTGTTGGTCGTCTTCTTGTGTTTGGAGTTAGTTAAGTCAGTTCACTTTATTGCTGTGTTTCCATCATGGTACGGTTTGGAATGGTAAAGCCCATTATCAAGCGACATTGAATGCAATACAACAGATAATAATGGATTTGATTTGTCATTCAAATATGTAAGTGTGGGATAACTTTCGGATTCCAGGTCAATTTCACTTGATTCCAATCCACTCTTATGGTGGAAGACCAATGAGCCCAAATATCCTCATGGTGCTAAGTTAGCAATACGCTACCTTGTGGTACCTGCTACCTCTGTCCTTAGCGAAAGGATATTTTCTACGGCTTGAGACATTGTAAGTGCCCAAAGACCTAGGCTTTCTGCACACAATGACTTCCAAAAAAAACTTGAATGAAGCTGGAACTGTTTACGCTGCACTTTTATTTGAGCATTGTTTTATTAATTTGAAAACCTTGTTGTTTGCAGCAGTATTTTCTTTTTTATCCTGAAAAGACATAACTGTAATTTAAGTTAATGTGGCAGTTGCACATTTAAGACAGGCCTGGCATATGTACTACAGCTTTTGGCTATTTCTTCATTTCTTTATATGATGCTGTGTTTACAAAAATTTGTACAAGAACGAAACAAGAAAAAGATCCTACAGGCGAAGGTTCTGATTCCTCAGTTTCAGGTCAGGTGGAGCAGCCTAACTGGTTGTTGGTGTTTCGGTGCACGTATAGCTCATATTTACTGTGTCTTTTGTGCAGTGTGGGAAAGGTTTCATTATTACATTAATATGACTTTGATGAGTTTGTTGCTTCACAGACGGCTTTATCTTGGTTCACTGGGTCAATGGTTGGTTGTTGATTGCAGTCCTCGTATGAATGGTGCGTATGCCATGTTTTTCTTGCAGATGAGATAGCGCTTTTATCTCGGTTTATGTGCTGTCTAATAACAGGGTTGTTCCCAGAGGGCAACACATGTTTTTCATGAGTGAATAAACAAGGAGGGGAGTGGTTATTACCTTGCTTCCACATCTTGAGCTAACACCTCCCTTCCTTCCTCCTGACACAGCAGAGCAAACACTCTGGACACCACATGAGGCCTTTTATAAATGGAAACAAAGCTACATGATGCGGTTTTCTATAGAACTCAAAAAAATATAATTATATAAATATAAAAATAGTGGATTTGATCATCAGCTGTGCTATCATCGAAGGTCGACTCGACACAAGTTCTGAGATTGATGTCAAGAAGGTCTACGCTACCCACAATCCTCAGGTGTAACACCAACATCTGTGCTGTTATGATGGCATTGCTGGGCGATATGCACCACTTTCCCACAATTTGTGATTTGCACAGAGCTTATGTTGGCTAATGCAAGTGAACCAAAATGACAGATTTATTGCACTTTCATATGTGCACTAATGTCTCACTGTGTTTTGACATGAACTTTTTTCAATATGCGACTCATGGCCAGTGCCAAGCGTGGGCAATCACTGGCTGGTTTTCTCTTAATTTGCAGCATGATTTGGCAACAATTGGCAGTAACTTTCATTGTTCTTAGCATCCGTTGTTCGGCACTGGCCTCAAAACAACAGTATTGATACAGATGGCTTTGTATCTTTAATGATTGTTGTCCTAGTTCCAGGATACTGTGTTTTGTACCACACTCATTTACTCTATTTTGAATGTATATGATCTTACGATTAATGTATTTGTCTTTGTTGCTTTTTCTCTCCAGAAATAAAATCAAGTCTGGACTGAAACTTTTAGTGGACACCAGCATCTTTCTTTGCCACTGCTCCTGCTCTCCTCACACCCATCCAACTGCTCCTACTGATCGCCTCCTTCACGCCTCAACATGGCAGCTTTGTTCCCACTCTGGCAGTGTCACTGACCTTCACCGTGGACTACCACCATGGAGAGAAAACGCAGAAAGAAATTAAATTAGCTGCTCAGGCTGTTTGCAGTATGGACTCCTTTTTAGAGCTCTGGACCTGAAATGCTGTGTCCCATTCCTGACCTTGATCCAGCTTTTAGCTGCTCCCTTTTCATCTGAAACAGCACATCTGCCTCTCAAGTTTACAGAGCCTGGTCAAACCGATGGTTTGCAGGACTTCACCGCTCAAAATGCTCCCGGTTCCCGTGTGGGCGTCCATGCTTCTGTGCCTGCTGTTGGGCTTCCTGCCTGTGGTGGGCATGGAGCCTGCAGGGGAACACACCCCTAACCCGGACCCCCTCCCCTCGTCATCTGCCTCCAACTGCTCCGAGCTAACCCTCAAGCTGGAGTTTTCCTCCAAGGTGGTGGAGCATGGTAAGAATTCCTTTGTTAAAACGGGGATAATGTTAGTAACTGTGAGTATAATGGACTGAAAAGCAAAGAGGTTGTAAAATATAATGGACATAGGAAATGCTTGGCATGTTGCTAAAATGCATCTGTACACAAATAAACAATGTAACATTACAAAAGTATTTGAAGAACAGACTTTTGGAAAATAGAGAATTACTTGCATAGTGTCACATAGGGTCAGTGATATTAATAGCAGCAGAGTAGTTGTTCAGTATTTAGCACACCCATACAAACTATTTTGCACAGCGTGCTATTCAGGCTCTTTCCATTTATACTGTTGGATTAAATAAATCCCGCACACCACACCTAATTCGTCTTTGTGGAAACCAAATCAACAAATGCTGCAGTTGTTGTTTTTGTGTTATTTTTGTAACCAGGCATATTTTGGCATAACATGGCTTCACACTGAATATTATGTTGCTTAACAATGACTTCACAGAGAAAACTAAAGACTTTTGCTGAGAGGTCGACCAATCTGAGTGTTTCTTAGAAATCTGGGCAGCCATTGTCTGATAAATGTTGACATTTAGCTGATTTTCTTTTTTCTTCTTCTCCATCTGAATGAAAATTTTATAGTTTTATGATAACAGTAATACAGAAATTGCTTTTAACAGTCCGTTTCTTCAACCCACATTTCATGCCTGCACTGCAGTGTAAATATATTCAGTATTTTCAATAAAAATAAACTTACTTAGGAAACAGGTCATCAATAAACAAATTAAAACAAAAAACGTTTGGGTGAAAAAATAAAATTTTAGGCACATTATTGGCCCAATTAATTGGTCTCCTTCTGTGTATTTTCTGTCTCCCCCACAGAGTACATCGTAGCATTCACGGGATATTTCTCCGCCAAAGCTCGCAGCCTGTACATCAGCAGTGCCCTGCGAAACAACGGGGACCAAGCGCTCGAGTGGCACATCGTCCGCAGAGAGAACCCAGCGTCCAACTTTCCCAGCGACTTTGAGCTGATCCACATCCGGCAAGCTTCACCTCGCAGTCTGCTCACCCTGGAGGATCACCCTTACATCAAGAGGGTCACGCCGCAACGCAAAGTGTTCCGCACGCTCAAATACATTCCCTGTGAGTCCGCGTCATGAGATTTTGCATTGAAACCAAAGAAATATTACATTTAGAAAGAATATCTAAATACTACAATAGACAAGGCACGGGTGTGGTTAGGATTATAACGACACAGCTGTGAGGACAATTCTGCTTATTTCTTCTTTATGAGAGCAGACTATTTGTTATGCATTTTCCAACATTTTAATTTTTGATGCAATAATGAATCGAGAATGTACTCGACAGATGAATCAATTCTAAAAAACAATGCCATAAATAGCTGTGGCCCTACATAACATTAATATCGATAGCTGTTTGTCCTGAAACACATTGGTTTGTCAGTATTTCACCAGTTCTTGATAGTCGTCTTTGTTTGTTGAGACAAAGGAATCATTTCTGTCTTCACTGTGTTTGTGGTGGAGAAATGACTGTATATTTAAACATTAAGTGTGAGCCAACTTGGGGTGTGTGTGTGTGTGGTTTTGGGGGGATGGGTGCGAGGACAGAGAATGTCTGTGTTTTCTCACCATGGGAGCGAGTAGGTGAGTCAGTGTCCTGTCCAGGACTTGCCTGGACAGGGGGTGGGGGTACGTCCTGTGCCTGGCACTGGATGAAAGACTTGACTGTGCCACCAGTCTGCATTATATCCCACAAGCTGTATTACTTTGATTACTTTGAAGCCCATGTGTGGTGGTGAAAACTCTTTTGTCCCAGGTTTCTTTCCGTGCAACCCTGAAGCTGGGAGTTACAGGAGCAGTCCAAACCTGATCGATTTCGAAATCGGGTTGCATTACACCCTGGAGGAGAGTCTTTACAGATACAAACCTGCACACTCTGCAAGATGTGGAAATAACGCCGCAGCTCATTTGACCTCATGGGGAAGCAGATTCAACCAAAATGGCGGTGTAGTGGTGTTTTGCCACTACTTGATCTAACGATAATTAAAAAAGGAGTGCACATGAGAAACTGCCAGTCAAGACAGGAGTGGTAGCAGGCTAGGAAATCACTGTTGCTTAGCAGCACCGTCAGCCGCACACCACAGTTTATCCATCTTTCTCTTTAGCTGCTGTGCTTCGCTTTATCGGGTACTTGTTTGGTCCATAAAATGTCAGAAGATATTTTTTAATGTTTTGTTTTGTCCACAAACTAAAATTGCTCTGTTTCAATTACTTTTTGTTATAAAGAGAAAAGAAACCAGAAAATATTATTCACATTTAAGAAGCTGAAAATTCAGAGAAAAAAAATCACTCAAACTGATAAATTGATTATGAAATTAGTTGACAATTAATTTAATCTAATCTCAATGGTTGTGTGGGAGGTTACAGGGATTTAATAATTGGTTCTGTAACCCCTCACACTACCAGATAATCTGGGCTGATCATTGGTGCTGACCAAGTTTCCAGACCACGTTTCTCCTCAAATATAAACCAGTGTTTGTCTGATTGGTGGATAGAAAGAAGCTGAAGCCTCTTAAAAATGTAGATTTCTTTACAAAACACTTGAACTTGGCTATGGAGTGGGATATCTGTGAATCAGTGTCACTGTTGCATGATTGGATATCTGTGAACGTGAAGTGGCTTCCCAATGTGGTTATTAAGTGGTCGCAACGAGAAGACACCTTGCCCCTGCATTTCAATCCCCACATTAAAATGTCTCGACCTAATGATAATTTGTGAGGCAAGAGACAAATGAGCCTCGAATCACAGCTTAAAGATGAAAGGAAGGCTTCTCAGATAGAAGTAGGTCGTGAAAAGAGGGAGAACTGAGGGGTCAGGACATGATGAGGTGGCTGCTGACCTGAGGCACCATTAATGAGATTTGACGTTTGGTCTGATGGTAAACTCAAAGATGGATTTGCCACTTATCTCTGTCTCTGTAGCACCTGAACCTGCCGCACCCTGCAATTCCACCAGAGGGACGCACAAATGGCAGTCGTGGCAATCGTCTCGTCCTTTCCGAAGAACCAGCCTGTCGCTCGGTTCGGGTTTCTGGCACGCCACCGGGCGCCACTCCAGCCGGCGTCTGCTGCGTGCCATCCCCCGCCAAGTTGCCCAGATCCTGCAGGCAGACGTACTCTGGCAGATGGGACACACCGGTAAGACACAGACCTTTGACTTCTCAACTCGGTGAACATCTGCTTCAAAAGTTCATAAAGTGACGGCAACTTCAAGCTCCAGTGTGTAACTTTTAGGGTGTTTCCCCATCTGTTTAGTCTTTGTGAATATTACATAACATGTAATGATGTAACATTATTCGTATGCTGCATCCTAGGGGTGGGTATCGCAGGATACATCACGATACATCACGATATCTGTCCAACTGAAGAAAACAAATGGTGTGTTTCACCTCGGCACGGTTAAGTTGCGTTTCCACTAGCACAGCACCTGGTACCTGGTATTTTTTTTTAGTACCTGCTGAGGCGATAATATGCATGGCGCCGTCAGACTGCCGGCCACGGGAAGAGACATCTGACACAAGAATCAAGCCAGTTAAAAAGACAGCGGCCGGTTGCGACCGGCGAGTTGCATCACAAACCCTCCTGCTGTATTTGTGTCCAGTGACTGTGTCAGACATGAGTCTGTGCTCCGGTCATGGAGGAAGTACTGATCAAGTATATTTAATGACCTCATTCTAATGATTCAGTTACACTGAAAACAACTGCTTTACAAGTCACTAGTCACTCATTTGTGTGTCGCATGTAAAACGAAGTCCCGGCAGTTTCATGCAGCCGTGCAGTGATGACTCCGCCCACGCTGAGTAGGTACTATTTTATAGTGGAAAACCAACCAAAACCGTACCATGGCTAGGCGAGCTGGGACCATAGGTGGAAAGGGGGCTAAAATGTCTATGAAAGGGCTTGTAACATAGTGTGACTGAAGCGTCTGAATACTGACTGAATACTTCCATCAAAATAGTCCATTCTGTCTGAACACTTGATGCATGTGTACTTGCAGACCACAATTGGATCATTGATCATTCCTTCGTGTGTCCATGTGTAAAAGATGGAATTGTAAATTCCAATTGTAAAGAATCTTTTTGGAATTAATAAATTTTGCACATGTAAACAAAGCCACTGCATGTTTGCAGGTTCTGGTGTGAAGGTGGCAGTGTTTGACACGGGCCTCAGCGAGAAGCACCCACATTTTAAGAATGTGAAGGAGAGGACCAACTGGACTAATGAGAAGACACTAGACGATGGTGAGGAGGAGCTAATCATGATGGTGTTGCAGTGCGTTTGTCACAGAGAAAGATACGGATTGACCTCTTGTTCTGTTTTCTGTCTTTCAGGTCTGGGCCATGGTACGTTTGTAGCAGGAGTGATAGCCAGTATGAGGGAGTGTCAGGGCTTTGCCCCCGACTCAGAGCTGCACATCTTCAGAGTCTTCACCAATAACCAGGTGCATATAATTCGACAAATCACTCATGTACATTGAGGTCCAAATAAAATATGTCCAAAAGGAGTAGGAAGAAGACTAATCTTATTGAATTCGACCCCTTCTCCACTATTTAATAACAACTGATCACAAGGTGACTTCCTATTTACATTTTGGTGACAAATTGCTTCTTCTATACAAATGGGCAAACACCCCCAGCCCCCAAAAAGAAGGAAATACTCCTATTTGCTTAAAAATAAGCAACATAAATAGTATGTGATCTAAAAAAATGTGTAAATAAATAATCTGTGAGAGCCATCAAAGCCCTTCTTCCCACCTGTACCTGGTGAAAAACATCATCAACTGAAATAAATGTCAGACTCCTCTATTCTACCTACAAAAGCCCTTTTTACTAGTCTCGAATAAGGATGTTCTTCACATAATTTGTAGTCAAACACTTATCAAATAATATAAGTCAAATAATAAGAAACACTATTGACACTTAATATTGTTTTCATCTGTCCTCACATCCCAGGTATCCTACACCTCGTGGTTCCTGGATGCTTTCAACTACGCCATTCTGAAGAAGATCGATGTTCTTAACCTCAGCATCGGTGGACCCGACTTCATGGATCACCCTTTTGTTGATAAGGTGAGCAAGAATAACGCGGTCACGTGGCAGCGTTTGACTACTAAAGCGATATTTAGATTGTGAGCAGATGGTTTGAAGAGAGAAAAAAACAAATCATTTGTAAACCAAGCCACGCTTCCTCCTCCCAAGTTACACCTTCTTGACAATGTGGTACTGAGCTGCATAATGAGCAGGTCAACTGTCAGAGCGAACGGGTCAAACCAGATACACGAGGCAGTGTTATATTATATAAATAATAAATGAAAGCAGACGTCTTTTAAATTGTGTCTTACAACCCATTTTTATAGACGAGGCATTCTTGATACCTTTTGTTTCTGCATTTATTTTTACATCAATGATTTATCCTGACCCTTGACATTGACATTTGTTATTATTCTACACCCCTAAACCATTGTGAAAGCACTATGTATACTCTCTTTTTAAAAGGTGCTCCATAAAGATTTGAAAGCACCTTGTAACATTGTTTTGAATGAGTTTTGGGGTTTAAATTAATACAAATGTTTAAGAAAGTTTAAGCCAGGATTCCACTGGGTTAACTGTAACTAACTCATTAGATGTAGGTCATTTGCAAACGGTCTTTTTAATGCTAATCTAATGAATCGTCATGTTTTTATTGACAGGTGTGGGAGCTGACGGCCAATCGAGTGATCATGGTTTCTGCCATTGGGAATGATGGACCTCTCTATGGGTATGCAAACCCTAACCTCCACACAATATTGCTCATACTAGCAGAGACTGAGGACTTTCAGGGAACTCTTAATCCTAAATGACACCAGCTGTCATCTATAAATATCTAATTTTCAGTAGATGCAGCGGCAACATCAGCCATCACTAGTTTGTGATGGCCCACATTTTTATTTATTCATTTAGTTGACTTCATGCCTCTCTCCACAAAAAAGTATGTGTATTTTTGTATTCTTGGTATTTTTTTATCTTCTTTTTGCTTAATTTGCTATTAATTTTATATTTGATTGCTATTTCTCATCCCTTTTTGTACTCGTCACTTCAATAAAGTCCAATCTAATCTAAAGATCCCAGTAGGAGATTTTCTGGAGAAAAGACCACTTTCCTAAGACTTTCCTGCTGTATCTTCTTGTAACTTTTTGAAAGTTTAACTATAGAGCTAGAAGGAGTGGTTCAGGGAAAATATGAGGAGTGACATTTATGGACATTTGCTTCCTCATATTCAGCCTCTCAGAAATGTGCAGACCGCAGTGCATGTCTGAAAAGTCCCTTTAGTGTTCAGTAGCCACATCGCGTATATTTTCCCCTTATTTTCTCGTGTTTTGTTGTCAAAGACGTTCTCTGTTGTTAGATTAAATCCTTTGTAGTTGGACAGAAATGCTGACTTCCTCTTGACCACTCTGACCTCTTCATTATCTGAACAAGCCCCAAGGCCAACTGAGTTTTATGCCCCTGCTGAATATCTGCTGACTCTTCCTCCTGTATAAAATATAATTTAAAGGACAAACAGGAGGACTCTTTATTGCACTTTTATCTCCTATTGTCCTTAAAGTAAATGTTTGTCATTTTCTCTCTCAGCACGCTGAACAACCCGGCGGACCAGATGGACGTGATCGGAGTCGGAGGCATCGACTTTGAGGACAACATCGCCAGGTTTTCCTCCAGAGGCATGACCACCTGGGTGAGTCACACTCTACCACCCACAGCAAACTATTCATCAGTGTGAGAGCAGACATCTTCCACAGGGATCTGCTCTCAGCTTTTTGAGTCTGTCAACCATAAAGTGGGCTTCCTGATCCCTCATCTACATCGGCCAGTTACCACAGATACACACACACACGCAGGTTTGTGCAGCTGTTCTTCTTAGAACTCTGCATTGACTTCCATTTATTTGGACGGCCTACACAAAGCGTTAACCCTTACCTTAAAGTGGAACTTATACTCTAATTTAACAGGGGGCTGTCTCCACTCCCTCTACTGTTCGTTTGCGGAATACCAGCCTTGCAAGGTCAGGGGTGGCATCCTGGAGTCCTCAGAATCAGGAGGTGCCGTGAAAATTGCTCCACGTCACTACACATAAACACCCCCTCGCCAAGTACTGGCTATAAGATCAAGCCACATTACTATAGACGTTCATCGTGGCAGAGCCAGTGACTCCACGTCTTGTGTTCTTCGGCTCCGTTGAAAACAAATGCACATGGCCGGGAGAGGGGAAGGGGGGGGGAGTGTTGGCAGTGAGTTTTTACAACAGTGAGGGTAAAGAGGTAGACAATGGATGGATATCTACAGTGGTAAAAGGCAAAAAAAGGGACCAGACTTAGCCCAAAACTTAGCCAATTCCTCAGAAATTGGTCCTGACAAGCCACACACACACACACACACCGCTCTTATGTTATCTGTTGAAGTCTGAAGTAGACATCTACTTTGGGATCATATTAAGTCTTCTCTCTCCCTCTCCCTCTGTGATCCAGACAGTTTCTCTGCCCCCTCAACGACTGTCACTCAGCCATGAAGAGCCCCTCACTCAGCCTCTCCACTTTTCTACCTGAGTGCATCAGAAATATTTCAGATCTTATTTCTCTCTCTCTCTCTCTCTGCTGCTGCTGCTTGTTTGTGCTCAGACTGGTGGTTGTGTATCTGTCGGCTGCATCAGTCATTATCACGTCACACACACCAATTCACAGTGACTGGAAAAAAAGACGACGACTGAGTTTCATCTGCTGGTTCTTCAGAGAATAAGTGTCACTGCGTCATTGTTGCCAAAGCTCTGTGTTTTCCGCCCGTCCAAACTAAACTGCTTGTGTTGGAGCTAACGACAAGTGTGTGAACTACATGGTGTTGTCATAATGACACAATCTGAAGTGTGTAAGAGCCAGATTAGAGTTTGAATAATTGAATAAACACTGTTTACTCTGTGGTTAAAAGCAGTGCTGCAGTGTTTTTACTTTAATCTGGACAAACCTTCGACTTTTCAGTCCGTCATTTTTCAAATTCTGTATATGTGTCCTGTCTCCGCGCAGGAGCTGCCAGGAGGCTACGGCAGAGTGAAGCCTGACATCGTCACGTACGGCTCTGGCGTCCGCGGGTCAGGGCTGAAGGAGGGATGTCGCTCTCTGTCGGGCACCAGCGTTGCCTCCCCTGTGGTGGCTGGTGCTGTCACTCTCCTGGCCAGGTCAGTCCTCGTCAACTGGGCCATTTCTTCATGCACATATCGAACTCCATATATATATATATGTATATATATATATATATATATATATATATATATATATATATATATATATATATATATATATGGAGTTTGTTTATTTCTTTTCAACTCGCCGTTTGTCTAGTTGGTCTACGCTCTAAGTATATTTTTCATGTTGACTGATTTTATTCAGTACATCACAGCTTTAGGAATCTTATCACTGCTTAAAAGAACATTTAATTTTAGATGATATCATTTATATCATATAATTTTCTCAATTGATCGAGTAATCGTTTGGTCCATAAAATGTCAGAAAATGTAGAAAGATATTGATATTGATCGGTGTTTATCAGACCTGAAAATGATGACGTTCTTAAACGTCTTGTTTTGTCCACAAACCAAAAACTCACTTCACTTATAATGATTTCTTTGTTATGTGGACCAAAATAAATTAAAAATATATTCAAATTTAAGAAGCTGAACCAATCAGAATTCTTTTTTTAATCATGAAAAAAAGCTTTAAACCGATTAATCGATTATCAAACTAGTTGACGATTAATTTAGTCATCGATTAATAATCGATCAATCGTGCCACACGTTTGTTTTTATAAATCCCATTTATTTTCCATGGGTTATAGTATGTAATAGCTGGAAACAAGACCCCGGCTCTCCATAGCCTTAAATGAAATTCTTACAGAAATCAGTAATTTGTAGGATTGTAGGTCACTGTAGACTTCTGTTCAGTTTCAGATTGTTCATACCTGGTGTTAACATTCGTCTTGAGTGATATAATCACAGGTGGACACCTCTATTTGCGGTTAATGCACCCAAATACACCCTGAATGTGTCTTTAAACTACATTTGGATCAGTCTGTTCAAAAATGGGAACAGTCTTTATAAAACAGGCATTGCTTTGTACTGAAAAAGACTTGAAACTAGCGATTGAGACCTCAGGAAAATGAGTTTGTCATCAGACGATACACAGATTATAATACTGAAGCTCGATGTGGCTTAATTACCTCGTGTATTGTGATCCTGCAAGAGCAAAGAGTGAACTGTGTCTCAGAGGAAGGAGGTTTTTCTGGTGTTATTCTCAGTCTGTCAGTGTCCTGAGCTGATTTGTGAGCTCTCGTTGCTGGATTATACTTCATATCACCACGTGTTGACAGCAGGCACCTCTCATGGATCACACACACACACACATTGACTCAGTCTGTCCTCCTCTGTCCTCCAGCACTGTCCTCAACCGGGAGTTGGTGAACCCGGCCTCTATGAAGCAGGCTCTGATCGCATCAGCCCGCAGGCTGCCCGGGGTGAACATGTTTGAGCAGGGCCACGGGAAACTTGACCTTATCAGAGCATATCAGATACTCAACAGCTACCGACCTCAAGCCAGGTAAATGAATCTGATGTTAGAGTTTCATTCATTATCGAGTGATATGTATTAATTTTTTTATTGGGTTTCACACAAGAATACATAAACCTTCTTGTCTTGATTTTCAACAGTGTGGGAGCCCTCTGATATGTTCCCTATATCTCATTTTTGTTATATTGTCTTTCAAAAGTGACCACGTGTGTTTACGTCATATTTTTTAGGACGCGCTGGCACACACTTAGGAGTGGCAAAAAGCGAATGCACAAATCTGATTCATATCGCACTGAAACTGATTTAACAACATTGGAATCTTGCTGCATTTTGTCTGTATCACACGTTCATGTGTCGTATATGATTTTTATGCCACCCACAAAATCTACAGTTGGGTCACTTAGACCATGCAGTGTAAATGCAGCCTTAGTGTGGACGTGCAGAAACAGAGGCTGTTAAGCTGCTTTCTAACCTGCACTAAAGTCTGCACTTTCTCCTGAAGTTGTTGGGAAAAGCTGTATGTAGAAACATAAATGACTTCTTTCCCTGCCAGCCCACCAGTTGAATCTGTCCTAATTAGACAGCGTGAGAACACAGCTGGGAAACTCACAGTGAGTTTTTCCTGCCCTTGTGAACCTGAGTGAACAACAAACTCAAAGTTTTAGAAACCATGATGTCGGCTCCTGTAACCCACGGTCAACACAGCGGGGGACAAAACTTACATGGAAAGACGGCAAAAGTTCCACTTCTTTTTCATGATTCCTTTTCGATGTTCGTCACATTTTCTACAACAGAAACCAAATGCAGGCTAGACAATCTAACCCTTCTTAACCAGCATAAATATTTGATATTTGATCACAAAGCACAAAAACACTCCTTATTACTCATTTACGTGTTGGTTTTTATGCTCAACCTGTTCTTGTCTCCCCTCCAGCCTGTCACCCAGCTACATTGACCTGACCGAGTGTCCGTACATGTGGCCTTACTGCTCACAGCCCATCTACTACGGAGGAATGCCCACCATAGTTAATGTGACCATTCTGAACGGCATGGGCGTCACAGGCAGGATTGTTGACAAGGTGAGCACACGTGTAGAGCAAACGCATTTGTGTCGGGTTCATTTTAAATTCCCTGTAAAATACCACCACAAGAAAAAACTTTACTAAATTTAAGTGACTAAAAAAAAGGTCAGTCTGTGTTTGAAAATGAGTTTTCTTGACGCAAACTTTGGCAACATTCTCTGCTCTGGAACCCTGGGGGTGTGTCCTCTGGTGTAGCAGCCACACACACACATACACCAGGGCTCTAGACTAACTTTTTAATTTATGCCGGTGTAACAGAGCAAATTAATCCCTGCCCAGAATAAACCTGGGAATAAACTGTCCTAGGTCCAAACTATACCTGGGCCAGAGTGTACCCCTCTTGTGTAAAGAGATTTGGACTGTAGTTACACAGTGTATTCACTCACTCATATTTATAAATGTAATAAAAAGTACTAAAAGTCTATGTGTTCAGGGTTGTGGTCTTATTTCAAGATTTAAACCCCTAGGCTAATTTATGCTCTGGGGTTAAAGTGGCCCAGGCTGGGGTATAATCTAGCACAGGCCACCTTAACCCCGGTTTAAACTATGGCCTGTTACAGCGGGATCACACTACACAAATTCAGGCTGATTTGACCCATTTTGAATGTGATCCTACCTGTCTGTACAGCACGTGACAGGGAACGATTAACGAAAGTCTAGTGTTAATGATTGTCAACGTGTGTGTGTTATATACATTAAATAATGTTTTGTAGTGGTTATGTGTCGTATAGGGCGTCATACAAACACACAATAATCTAATAATGACAAGGCTGACTTTATTCAACAAATAGTTGAAAATGTGAAACTACTATGCTACACTTTTGGTCGTCAGATTTATTCGTTTTAGAGACCAAAGCCTAGTTTATTTAATGTATCCATTTAAACACTCTGGTATCAAACCATTTCTGTAAAAAAACACAACAGAAACAAAAACAACATTTTCCACTACTTTTCATGCCGAGCTGGTTTCGCTACAGTCCTGCTCTCTGTCTCCCTCTGTCGCTTATCAGTGGTACTGCAGCCTCACAGCAGGAGTCTGCTCTTCTGTTTCTTCTTCTCGTCTTCATTTCCTCATCTTTAGGATGTTTAAGTAGTGTGGTTAAGTGGTCTTTACTCCAAAATCTGTTATCCACAGTTGTAATGCTTTTTAAAAGAAGGGACTGCAGGGACTTGAAAATGAGTGTTTCTTTCTGCACTGACATGGTTTTGCACTGCGCTGAACTCTGACCCCTCTCTCCTGCTCAGCCCATCTGGCAGCCCTACCTCCCTCAGAACGGCGACCACATCGATGTGGCCGTCTCATACTCGCCGGTGCTGTGGCCGTGGGCCGGATATCTGGCGGTGTCCATCTCTGTGGCCAAGAAAGCGGCTTCCTGGGAAGGGATCGCTCAAGGCCACGTGATGGTCACCGTGGCATCGCCCGCAGAGAACGACGTGAGTCACTGCAGCAGCCGCACCTGAGCTCTGTCCTCCTTTTAACACAGATAAATATTGAATAATTGAACCTTATATCTCGTAGTATCTGTCGTTTTAAGTAATTATTTTTGACAATGTCTCCATTAGTTTAATATTTTTGGTGTTATATGATATTCATTATGTTTGTCTTACCATTTCAAATGTGTAAGGATGTCTTTAAGATGACTCTTCTACATAAACTATAAACTATTTAAGCCATGAATCTATTACTTTATTTAATTACATTTTTATTCTCACTGTGATCAAACAAAAATCAGCATTTTATGAATGTATTTTAGTCGGGCCAAGCTGTTGTTTGTTTGTAATTTGTCTTTGTGTTTTCCACCGTTGATTAATGTTTGCAATATTTCAGAAATAATATAACAATAAAACACTGAGAAGCACATAACAACTTTAATCACATAATACATCAACAGATTTATATCCTTGGAGGAAGTCCCTTATTTGTTGTCAAGCAAACATAAAATCTAAAAAAAAATGCCACTAACCCCTGTTTAATCATTACAAGTAATACAAAACATTGCTTACCTTCAGTTACCAACACTAATGATCGGTCTCTCCTACATCTAACGTCTGCACTGCAGTGCAATTATATTCAGTTTTTATGAAACTGAAAAAAATCATCAAATTAATCATCATTAATCAGGTTCCCGAGAACAAAAAATGCATTATTTGTAATAATTAAAAGATAAATAAATGATAATCCTGCAATGAAAATTAGTTAAAAAATGACAAATATCCGTCTAATCTGTCTACACAGGACAGACCCTCAACTCACATTCTTCTATTAATCCAACAAGCTTGCTAGTCTCCGTGCACTCTCAACGACAACATTTACTGATAAGTATTTGCATCATGTTATGTCATTTAGTCTCATTTAGTAACCTTGACCTTTCACCTCTTCCAGTCTGAGGTGGATGGAGAGCTGACATCTACAGTCAAGCTGCCCATCAAGGTGAAGATCGTGCCGACTCCCCCGCGCAGCAAGAGGGTGCTGTGGGATCAGTACCACAATCTACGCTACCCACCGGGCTACTTTCCCCGAGACAACCTCCGCATGAAAAACGACCCTCTCGACTGGTGAGTGTGTGTCGATGTCAGCGTTCAATGAGCTACTCATGTTTTCACCTAGGGTTGCAAAGGGGTGGTTTCTGTTAGTTACAACTTTATCAATGCTTAATTCTTTCATCGATCAGCGAAAATGAAAGGAAGTTCCCTGCCCTCCTTCCCTAACAAAGTCCCATTTTAGCACCATGAATAAAACATTTCGTCCTCATCGTATCATCAAAACTTACTTGACTTTTCTTAGTCCTTGGTCTGGCTTCAATAGTTCAGGTTTGTAGAAATCATCTGTGATGTCATGTGATGTGTAGGGGGTGTGGCCTATGTGTAGGCCACACCTACGCCACACCACCTGATTGATAAATAGCATCAATAGTCAACAGTGTATTTGCATCAAATCTGTTTGTTTTAGCCTAGGATTATGCTACAATATGTTATATTTTAAGTTCCCTAACCTTGAATTTTGAATATGTCCAGTTAATTGCCATGGAATGTTTCCAGTTTCCAATTCCCAGAATTTCGCAACCCTATTTCAACCTAGTTGTGTTTCCTGGATGAAAGTATTTTCTTGATTAATCGAGTAATCGTTTGGTCCATAAAATGTCAGTTTTAATGATTTCTTTGTTTCATGGAGCTAAGAAACCAGAAAATATCCACATTGAAGAAGCTAAAACGATCAGATATCTTGTTCTAATCCTGAAAAACCCTCAAACCGATAAATCGATTATCAAAATAGTTGACGACTCATTTATTCAAGCATTTTGTTTTTTATGATTTCAGGAACGGGGACCACATCCATACAAACTTCAGGGACATGTACCAGCACCTGAGGAGTATGGGATACTTTGTTGAGGTGCTGGGAGCTCCCATCACCTGCTTTGATGCTAGCCAGTATGGTACGTAGCCACAAAATTGTTGGAGAACTTACGTGTTAGTTAGCATCAAGGCTCATGTTTAGTTTGTCCATTGGGGGCTATTGTAAACACATGGTTGTTGCCTACATACTAGTACACTTAAGTACTATCATTTCTGACATCCTTTCATTTAAAATGTACACACTGGACCTTTAACAAACAACAGAATAAGACGATTTCCACTTTGAAACGACACAACACAACTGCAGGCAGTTAATGAAGCAGTTTGCATCTGCGATCGCTAATGACTCTAAGGAAGATAATAAAGTGAATTAAAGGCTTGTTTTGTTTTCTTTCGTGTGCCCGCAGGCACGTTGTTAATGGTGGACAGCGAGGAGGAGTATTTCCCCGAAGAGATCACCAAGCTGAGGAGAGACATCGATAACGGCCTGTCACTCATTGTCTTCAGCGACTGGTACAACACCTCAGTCATGAGGAAAGTCAAGTTCTACGATGAAAACACAAGGTACTTAACTCTCAGGTCTGTTCATTGATTAAGTTGCAACAACGACCCATATCAGCTATTTATCCACATAGAACCAACGATTAGGGAGCCCTAAAATGCTTTATTTGTATTTATTTTTTGTAAGAGAGGAAAAAAATCTCAAAACGTCAAACAATTTTGAGAAAACGACAATGTCATAGCGTCTTCTCTGATTTCTATGGCAGCGTTACAGCGCCCCACACAGGCCTGGCATATCTACTACAGCATTTAGTGTCGTTTTTTTGTGCGTGTGAAGGATGAAAGGTTTGGGTTCTTGAAAAAGTGAAAAGACTGTGAAGGAAAAGTTCTTTTTCCTTCACAGAGATTTCGCTTGCATAGCCAGCAAAAATCACACTGAATTTCCTGTTTTTCACACTAATGAGTTCCTCCGCTTCCTCTGGTTCGCTCAGTCCACTTATATAGCTGAGATAAGGGGTCATATCTTTCAAAAAATATACGCCGCATGACAATGCAGCAATATAATTTCACTCTAGTTCTAATTCCAGTAGCATTTTACAAAAGCATCAAATGATAATTTCTACATAAATAAAAGGTAGAAATCTACATCTCTAAGGGGGAGAGGAGAATGCTCGTCGCTCTTTAAAGTCCCAACTTAGTTGCCAAAAGACATTTTCACAATAAAAGGTCTCAGAAAATGATTCTCATTTAAAAACAAAGAGTTTTTTGAAGTGGACTGAACTCAGGGGTTGTTTGCTCATGTTTTCTATCAAATCTGAGCGAAACACCGACACATATGACAAAATTCAAGTGCTCCGGCGTCGCGTAACCCCCGGCAACAGACAAATTGCCTCGTCTCGCTGTTGGAAGAGAATGTCGCTGTCACTGCAAAGCAGGTCGTTGTGAAGAGGCTGAAAGCTGTTGTCACACTGATCTTAACAAAACAAGAAGAAAAAAAACCCAGAATAGCAGCCACTGCTTTTCCAGACAAATCCACTCGGTAATCCAAAGTGTCTTTGATTGATTGTGTTTTTTATTAAATGAATTGTAGGAGCTTGACTGCTTTAATGTTGCACCTGGTTCTCTCCAACTGAGGCTTCTGCCTGTTATTTTCTTTATTTCTTCAAAGTGATCTATGTGTTCCGTTCCTCGCTGATGGAAAAAAAGTACAGTGATTAAACGGCCATTACCTCCACAGCACCTTTACTCTGAGTTCTACCGTGTTGTTATGATAACAGCAAGATTAACTGGGTGTCGGGAATTTAGCAGCCCACCTATTTACAATTTCAGTCACAGACTCGCGCCCGTGCAGAACCGGCCTCTGCGGCCCCGCCCCGCTCGCTAACAGATATCACGACTTTTTCAGATTTACACCGCCTAATCCTGAGCTAACAATTACTCACCAATAACTTGTGTATCCCACTCAAGCTGTCGCACATTATCCGCAGAATTAAAGAGTCTTAAACACACTCCAGCATAGTCTTTGTGGTGTTTATCGTTTAATGGAGTGGGGACGGTTTATTCGTTTATCTGTTCATTAAACCTGCTTAAACCCAAACAGACATTAGTGAATCAGAGTCTGTCAATCATGTGAAAGTGATGCTTGTGTGCACACTCTCTTTTCTGACTGAAGTTTGTTAAGTGCTCACTCTCCCACAACCAAAGTCCATGGTTTTTAACCAGTGTTTTTAACCTCCGTTGTGAACATTTATGTCATTTATGTTTTGTATCGTGTTACGTGTGAGCCCTGAAACACTGTTTCCTAAAATAACTGACAATAATCAACTTTGGGAAAATGTAGAAGTCACAGTGACGCCTCTCTGCCAGATTGTGTTTTAAGTGCATGCTCCACATTTTTGGCGTATTTTTTGTGGCAGCGTTACAGCGCCACATACAGGCCTGGTATATATACTACAGCGTTTGGAGTAGCTTTGGTGGTTTTTATGTTTATGAAGACATTTCATGAAACAATGTCGTGTTTATGGAACAAAAAAGATTGCGTAGGGCTAAGTTCAGTTTCAGTGTGGATAAGGACTGAAGCAGGTTTAGAGATAGATCAGGACATTGTCTGTAGCAGAAGATTTCTTTAGTGTTAATCATGTAGATTTACACTGATCGGACTGATCAGTAATTTATTTTGATATTGTGTCTCCTAACTGTCTTTTCTTTTGGTTCTTTCTGAACCATCAATAATAAGATATTACATGTTTTCTAGTTTCATTTATTCTCTATATCTTCATGGCTTCAATTAGTAAATAAATGATTATGGGTTTTAAAGCTGTGGCTTTAATGATTTATTATAATAATAATAATAATACACATTTATTTATATAGTGCTTTCTGTCAAAGTGCTTTACAGTAAATAAATAAAAACATGTAAAAGTGCCGTAAAAAACACACAGTGCAGAAATTAAAAACTGATAAGACAAGACTGATACTTATATATATTGTCAAGTTCAAGATTCATTTTCTTGGTGTGACTTGCAGGCAATGGTGGATGCCGGACACAGGGGGCGCTAACATACCAGCTCTGAATGATCTGATCTCAGTGTGGGGGATGGCGTTCAGTGACGGGCTCTACGAGGGAGACTTCACCTTGGCTGATCATGACAGTAAGACACACACACACACTGAGTATTTATTGCTTTGGTCACATTTGGTTCATTTTGAAAAAACACAACCTCTCTCTCTCTCTCTCTCTCTCTCTCTCTCTCTCTCTCTCTCTCTCTCTCTCTCTCTCTCTCTCTCTCTCAGTGTACTACGCCTCAGGCTGCAGCATTGCACGTTTCCCAGAAGACGGAATAGTCATTGCCAAGAACCTGAAGGACCAAGGTACTCTCAGCTCTTGTGTTAAAAGTATTGAACCTGGTTTAGTTTAGTGCAGCATTGGCCTGGAGCCTTGCAGATCTGACGCTACACCGTGTGTTGTTCCCACAGGTCTGGAGGTGTTAAAGCAGGAGACGGCCGTGATAGAGGGAGTTCCCATCCTGGGACTGTACCAAACGCCATCAGACGGGGGAGGGCGCATCGCCCTGTACGGAGACTCTAACTGTATTGACGACAGCCACAGACAAAAAGGTAAATATCTGTCCTCGGTGTGAGATGAAGGCAGAGCTGGATGAGTGATATTGTGATTGCTGCTTGTCTTCTCAGATTGTTTCTGGCTGTTGGACGCTCTCCTTCAGTACACGTCGTACAGTATGACTCCTCCCAGCCTCAGCCACTCCCACAGCAGGGTAGTTCCTCCCACTGGCACGGACCGCCCCCTGCCTCAGAGACTGGAAGGTGAGGAGGGAAATGCCTCAATGCGTAACTGCAGTCGTTGGTTGGGAGTCACAGGAGATTCATTTAAGAGATAAATTTGCAGGATTTATTAAATATCATATGCATAAAATGAGTTTGAGAGATTCATTTATCAAACATGTATTTCTTGGAAATTGCCGTTTTGAAATGGCAATCAAAACTGTCAGAAATATTATGAGGCATTTAGTAAAACCTTCCCCAAAGCATCTTCTAAAACCCCGGCCCTCAGATTAATTATGGTATTAGTATATTGATAAAATGTTTAATTTGCATATCCCTCGCCGAGCCTTCAGTTATCATAAGTCAAGATATTAAGTTTGTCCATTGTCGGCTGCCGACCCAGCTCCTGATATAAATATAAACAGTTTATTCTAATGAAAAACAACAACTCATACGATAAGGTGATTGAACGCATATATCCAATTCCTGCCAAATTAAAATATATCAAAACTTAACGTACACGACATTTAACCTCACAGACACCAGCAAAGTGTTCCTCTGTTTAATTCCATCTTTCCACCCTTCCCTCCTTTGTTCCCTTCCTTCCCCGCAGGAAACCACCTTTACCGCTACTCCAAGGTCTTGGAGGCTCACCTGGGAGACCCGAAGCCCCGCCCACTACCTGCATGCCCCCACCTGTCGTGGGCAAAGCCACAGCCACTGAACGAGACGGCACCCAGGTAGCTATTAATGAGAACGACATTTCCCAGAGTTCACTTCCAGTAATAAAAGCAAACACATTCTCTCTCTTGTGTTCTTAGTAACCTTTGGAAGCACCAGAAACTTCTCTCAGTGGATCTGGACAAGGTGGCTCTACCTAACGTGAGGGCGTACCGACCCCAGGTCCGACCTCTGTCTCCTGGAGAGAGCGGGGCCTGGGACATTCCTGGAGGTATCATCATCTGACTTCTATATTATATATTATATATTATATATTATAAGAGCCATAAATCTGTGTTTTTGAGGGATTCTCAGTTTTGAGTAAATATGATGATACCCAAAATCAACATCAGGCCGAGACGGGCTTAAATTACTGTATCAAATATTGGAGAATAATAAAATTACAAACACTTAATACGACATAAATGCTTCTTTTTTTGGGCTCAAAACAAATTTGCTGAATTTTCCCAGCCCTTTTGTTCCGATGTATGTGTGTATGTTTATTTTTCCAATTCAAATTGATATTAGGTGTCACAGATATGTTCCTGATATAAAAATTTGTTTCTGTATCGGAAAATACCAGAAACAGCGATGTATAGAGAGATGTCCACCATCACAGGGCGTGAGTTAGGCCTGTGAATGTGTGTCGCACATTTTCTTTAAATGAATTTAGTGATGGTAAATTCAATGAAATTGTATGCGTGTATAACGCTAAATCACAACATACAGTACATTATCTCAAGGCTCTGTACATAGTAAGGCAAAAACCTCACAATATTATAGAGAGAAGAGAAACACAATTTCACACAATCTCAAACACTAGGTGTCAGTGGAGAGAAAAACAACGATGTGACGCCAAATAACAAGAGTTTGTAATAAAAATAAATATTTCAGATAAAAGTGATTACAGCCCCCATGTGACCTCTGCCCCTCTCCCCCTGACAGGGATAATGCCGGGTCACTACAACCAGGAAGTAGGCCAGACTATCCCCGTCTTTGCCTTCCTGGGAGCGATGGTCGTCTTGTCCTTTTTCGTGGTGCAGCTCACCAAGGCCAGGAGCAAACCCAAGCGCAGGAAACCGCGCATCAAGCGGCCCACGTACCTGCAGCAGCAGCAGCAGCAGCAGACGACCACGACAACGACAACCACGGGGAAAAACCCCACAGTTTGACTGTGAGTGCAGCACTGAACTGCTCCTGGGTGGATGCAGGGCCGGGGTTTTACCTCTGACACACTTTGTAAAGGGACAACCCGCGTTTCAAAGCAACAGTGGACGTTTGAAATGATCAACTGCTGACGCAGGCGTCTCCAACTGTGTTCGGACTCCATGTGAACAGCCATCCAGATGTGTTGTCAGTTTTGTGCCTCTCGTCTGTTCCCGGGCTGTTCCGTGAGTGTTTGTGGACTAATGAACAAACAGTATTAGACAGTGTTACACACACACACGTGATGTATAACACATGTCTGTTTTTAAAAAACAACAAAAACAAATGTCTGTCAGACATGGTGTCAGCATTCCCCTTTTTTTTCCATGACCAAACCTGTTTCCGTTATGAATGAAATGTGTCTATTTTTTATTTATTGAATTTGTTTGTTCCCTAAAACACACAAACAGAAACGCACACACAGACAAACACATGACACGATTAAAACAGTTGGTGTACACAATGACACAAACACGCACACATATGCAGACATGTTTCCAACACTGCGGCCATTGGAGGGAGGATGCACTTGTCTCCTCCTCCTCCTCCTTCTTTCATCGTCCTCTCTTTAAGTTTCCTGCCTTTATCTCTTAAAACTCATCGTCTTTACGTGTTTTTTTTGTTTTGTACTTTCTATGACCGGGTAATTGTGTCAAAGACACTCCTTCATGTGCTCATCAAAGTAGCATCGACAGCCTCCTTCAACTATATCTCATCAATTAAAAAGCATTATGAAAGTGATTGGATTTGGTATTTTTATTATGTTTATGCTAACGTTTACGATATACAGTTAACTTTCTGTTACCGAAGTGCTGCATAAACGGTACAAAAATAAGTAAAAAATGGCAATAAAATAAGGAAGCGAATATATGCTGAGATAAATAATGAGACATTACTGATGGAACTTTAAAATAATCTGTGCATGCAAAGTAAAAAAACCCTGCTTTTTATGGTTTTATTAAACATTTCGAGTGTCTGGGCTGCTTTAACAGAAAAATAGGTTAGATATTCCACTAAGAGTACTGGAAAATCTCACTTTAGTAGAAGTACTGCGCTACTGAGTTTCAGCCACTGTTTAATTCTAAAGTAAAATAATGTGAGAATTACAGTTAATTCAAAACTAAGCAAAATTTTAGTTTTTTCCTTGTTCATTCCTGGTGTTTATATTTTGTGTTGCTGCACGCAATACTGCACACAGGAAGTGATTTATATCCATAGACCGACTGAGGCAATGGCAACACTTTTTGTAAAACCTGGTCGTTTTATTCAGTTTGACTGAATAAATGCTCCTTGTCCCCACTGCACTGTCTATATATACACACAAACGCTCCCTCAATCAGGTCTAGATAAAGGACACAGCACACAAATGGGCAGAAGAAAATCACCAAATGGTACACACTGGAGCTTTAAGTCATGCAGTTTATTTTGTGCCAGAAAAAAACCTGACGGAACTATTTGTGTTTGCCGTTTTAATCACCTGGATGACCTGAATATTTCCATTTTTCTCCCATGAAGAGCTTAAATTATTCATGTAGACGAAATCAAAGTGAATTATTTAATGAGGAATGACTGGAAATTGCTTGGTTAGCAAAAAAAAAAAAAGAAGCAAAACACAACGTGAGCTTTTTGTTTTGCAGATTAGTAAACTCAGGTTACTGCGTTCATCGCGTCTCCTTCATGCACTGTGACGAGGTAATGACTGCCGCATTCCTGTGTGTTGAGTAACGATGATTGAACGGACTAATTCCAATCTGGCTCATTGGTTCTGTAGTGGATGTGGGTTTTGAATTCAGTGATGCAGGTTGATTTCATCAGGGTTGATGTGCGTCAGCGTGCTTGGCGTCTGAGCTTTGACTCCTAATCCAGGCCTGTGAATCTGTCACCCTGTCCTTTCAGTTGGACAACTAATCTCCCTCAGAACCTTGGGAATATGGGAAATAACCCTGGAGCCAACTAGCTGCGCTAACAAGATTTGGGAAAGCTGGTGGTGGGTGGAGGTCACATGCCCTCTTTACCTCGCTGGTTTCTCAGATGCCAGGACTTCCTGTTGGGTTTCAGTCAGGTTTGTCCCTCACATCCTGGGCAGAGACTTAGTGGTGGCTCCTCAGACTCGGCGGTTCTTCTCTCATCATCTCCCTCCGTCCTCAGAAATGTGTCCCTGGCTTATCGGTGTCACATGATTCACAAGTGATCCCATGATTCTGCAAATGGTAATGAAGGCGACAACTTCGGACATAATCACTTGTGACTTCACTCTGACTTTATAGCCTTTTGACTTGGAACAAGTTTATATCCTGCTGAGGATATAGAACCAAAGATTAGAAGATTATGCTATTAAAGGGAATATAAGACATCATCCAAATCATGTGGCACGTACAGTAGGAATCAGTTGGACCGCAGGAAATAATCGAGCAGGAAAAAGAAATACAGATTAGCAAAAGATAATGTAAGTAAATCATATTTACTAATCAAGGAGACGAATGCTGCAACCACTATTCGGTCTGAGTTCTCTGATTTTTCCAGTGTCTTAAATGTGAATATTTTCTGGTTTCTTTGCTTCATAAAACAAAGAAATCATTCAAACTGAATGATGTTGGTTTGGGGACAAAAGAAGACATTTGAGAACATCATCATTTCCAGGTTTGGTAAACATCAATCAGCATTTTCTGATGTTTTATGGAACAAACAAGTACTCGATTATTCGAGAAAATAATCGCCAAAACCGACAAATAATACATTTTCTGAATTTGGTTCTTGTAGGACAGATGGGGGCCAGGGGCTGACTTTAGGGGGCGCTCTTGACCCATTTTGCTACACCAATATCCCATATCTGCCACAATATCTGACAACATTTTAGTTGTCTCAGAATTTCGGACAACTACCACTACACTTGCTCTCACTCTTGCATGATTGGAGTGTACAAGATGATGGCTAATGCTAACCCAGGAAACTCACCTGTGTATGATCTGTGTATGGGGTGGGCCTTAAGTAAATTAATGGGAAACAATTAGAAATAAGATACTTTGGATAATAATATGGGGATAATTAAATAGTAGTAATCAATGTAAAACTCAAATGGACATCTTGTCTGGTTAAGAGGGGGCTGGTCTAGAGAAAAAAAAATTCTACAATGTTCCATCATGATATCACAATTAAGATATCCATTGATGATATTTCACAGAATTTCAAGGTAAAAGTGCTTGTTTTGACATGGAATGATGTCAAATTAAAAACGATGACTATTAATGGTGCAAAATAAATCTATTAAGATCAAAAATATAACAAAACTAAAACTGCAATTAAAACACCAAAGAAGCTCATATGTATATATATTAAATTAAATTAAATGTAACGTTGAATGTAAATGTGATGATTATAACTGAATGCCTTAATATTGTGAAAAATATTGTTAGCAAATATATTTATATAAGCGAACAGCGAGGACGGTTCTCAAACCCGGAAGTGTTCTCGCTCCGCCCATTTTTACCAAGTATGCATCGGAGGTGGCTTAAGCGTACTTGGGATGGCCATGTATCCCAGAATACATTTCGGCGGAGCATAGCAGCAGATAATAGAAATATAAATCTAAAATAAATATTTTTCTGTGTTCCGGAACAACATTTTAACATCATTTGAGGCGAGAAATGAGTCATTATGAATTCAAACATGTGGTTAGTGTATGAAGATATGACGTATTTATAGTTTGGCAGCGACGTTTGTCGGAGGTGATCAGCTCCGCCTTTGCGGACGCTCGGCGCTCACTGTGCCCGGCACAGAGCAGCGTTACCTCGGCCTGTCCTGATGAAATGATCCGCTGGCTCAGACGTCGCTGTCATTAGATGCTTGGTGTGATCAATAGATTTGTTGTTGACGTGTTATTTTGTTTTTAATGGAAACTTTTTGACCTGACAGTTTGAAAGTTTTTATATTATTAATGTTTTTTTTATTTTAACTTTGAATATTAGATTTATATTAAAGTCGCACGGTCATTGTATCTGTATTTAAATATAATATGTAAATATTAGATATGTAGAGTAGTATATATTTGTACACGTCATATATACTCTACAATGCTGTAATATATCTATTTTCCACATCGTATTATTTGTATTGTATATTTTAATAGAAATAAATTAAGTTAAATATTTAAAATGTGAAAATAATAACAACATATATATGCATTTATTAAAAGTTTTTCAAATGTTTATTTATCAACACCGTAGATGGCGGTAATGAGGCTGCAGCACTTGGCGCCAGCCACCATTCAAACAGCAGAACAAACATACTTACATACTTGCATAATTGCATACTTGCATAATTGCATACTTGCATAATTGCATACTTGTGTACTCCCGTACTTGGCAAGTATATACTCCCAGCGTACATCTCAAGTATATAATTCCCAAGTAAGCAAGTACATACTTACTTGAGTATTGAGAAACGGCCAGTATCATCACCAGCAGAAGCAGTTCCCCTCCTCTTTCCCCGCCCCGGCCGGCTTACCCTCCTTGCCCGGCCCACATACCACGGCTGTGTTACCGCAGGGAGAAGTTTGTTCGCCGCGTGTCGTGAACCATGGAGGAGTTAGCCAGAGAGAGCATCAGCCTGCTGGCTTCAGCCTCGGCTAAGCCCCCGCTGGACGTGGCCGTGGGTCCACGACTTGGTTCCGTGGGGGCCGTTTTCATCATGCTGAAGTCCGCACTGGGCGCCGGACTCCTCAACTTCCCCTGGGCCTTCGAGAGAGCCGGAGGAATCCGCAGCGCTGTGACCGTGGAGCTGGTGGGTCAATTCAGTTTAAAACCGTTTCTGAGTGAGTGTTTATATATATATATATATGTGTGTGTATATATGTATATGGTAGTGTTTTAAACTTGACACATAAACTTGTTAAAAGTTTGATTTTCACACTTTATTTCAACATTAGTTTATATTTCAAGTTTTGGTGTTTATTGATTGTTGGTTGAGATTTATCATTTTTTTTCCAAAGCAGCCATTTTGACACATTTTAGCAGAAAAAGGGGAAAAAAGAAAGGCACAGGTGTTGGTGATGACAGTAATGATGGCGCTGTTCCGTTTATCTAAGTCAGGACTGTGTAACAGTGAACCAGTATGAGCCCAGAAACTAGCAAGCTAAATGGAATTCAGCCATCGTTTATTTAATTATATCTACCTGTGCTTTTCCCCCTAACTGTGATCCGTCATAATGTCTGCTTTGAAAATTAATCTTTACAACAAAACATGATGAATTTGAGGCTTTTTTTGTAAACATACTGGAATATGTTGGCCTTTTATTTTAAATGTAAAACGTAACATATGAAATTAGACCTGGGTAAAATGAATGGGAAGAAAAAAAGGAGATTGAGCCATTTTCTATTTATTCAACTTTAATGGAAAGAAACACATAAAAAAACTATCAATTAGGAAGAGGAAGTAGTAAATACAAGAGGAATTTAAACATACTGAAGGATGTTGGCTTGCTATTAACATTTACATAATAACTGTAAAACTTAAAGTAGATGTACAGGGCCTTTTCTGACCTTTTGTGTCTCACTGTCCTCTCTGTCTCCACTCAGGTCTCCCTGGTGTTCCTCATCAGTGGTCTGATCATCCTGGGCTACTCGTCGTCCATCAGCGGTCAGTGCACCTACCAGGCGGTGGTGAAAGAAGTGTGCGGGCCGGCCATCGGTCAGCTGTGTGAGATCTGCTACGTCTTCAACTTGTTCATGATCTCCGTAGCCTTTCTGGTCATAGTGGATGACCAGCTGGAGGAGTGTGAGTCAACGCGACTTCATTTGTATGAACAACCTTTTGAGTTGGACCTGTGTGGTGTTGTTTTGGTGCCTCTATTTCTCATTGAATTAGAAATGTGGTCCATTATCATCCCTATCCTAATAATAGCATGAATGGCTCTTTTACTGGTTTTTACACTGGATTAGGGGCAGGATTCACATAGTCCACAATTATTTTGATAATCGACTAGTCACCGATTATTTTTGCGTTTAGTCGACTAATCAGATCATATGTAAATTGCAGGTTTATCGCCCCAGCATGCAGCTGCACTTTTATAACCACCATTAGCTCCCCATTGAAGTTTTTAAAGGATGTGCTAACTAAAAATAAAAGACAATTAAGATTCAGTCAGCTTTTAATGAATTTTGCGGCTTGTAGCAGCATTTATGACATTTTTTAATGTGATAAATAAAATAAAATGAAGGCACAACTTAATTAAACATTAGCTGTAAATGTTTAGTGCATTGTAAAATGGAACCAAAAACTCTGCACTTCTATATTATCTATTATAATGTTTTATAATCTATATTATAAAACATTAGCGTTATCACATTTCCTATTCAAACATGACATCGCTGTTATAACGTTACAGCAAACACATAACATGTGTGCTAAAGCTAATGAAATGGCCATTGTTAATATTAACATTTACAGCTATAAGTAAGTAACTCACTGTAATTTTACCAGCTAACTGAGATGACTGTCATTTAATCAGCAACAACGTGCTTCCTTTTCAGATGCTTGTGCATCAGGTCAGGGTTAGGTACTGCCATGGAAGGCAACTTCTGCCTTGCAGATTTTGCATTGCACATTCTTCTCTTTTTTTGGGGAAAATGCTCCCAAACTTTTGAGCTCCATTGCCGACTAGCCATGATACTGTTTGGGCATAACGTCTCCGGTGACATCACAGCTAACCCAGATTACCACCACTGCGCAAGTTAATTTGATTGTCCTAGTCCACAATACCAATAATATCACAATACAACAATTCTGTGATAATCAAGACAATTATGGCGTATTTCCAGCCGCTCTACTCTTCTTTTTATACGCGACACACACACACAGAGTGACTAGTGACTTTACACCAGACTCCTGTAGTTGTTGGAGATTAACCCACGTTTTTAAGTATTGTTAAGTAGTTGTAACTGATCTACAGTTCGAGGCGAGTAGAGCCGGTGGAAATACGTCATTTTAACGCGATACATCACGTTATCTGTCCAACTGAAGAAAACAAAACATCAATGTGAAAAGTTAAAAGTGCAGGATCTCTCAATTTATTCACAACATAGAGAACAACGTGCATAAAGTCTATGTATTGAACGTGAATGGAGCATCTCTTAACGTAGCTTTCGCCACCATTATCCCGCTGTAAACTCTCTCTTCTTTGGCCATTCCCTCATTCATTTGAGCAGTGAAATAGCAACGCCCGGCGAGTGAAACTGGCAGCGACTCTTTAATTTGTTAATTAAGATATCTATATTTGCCCTGGCATACTGATTATAGTATTGCACAAGGAAGGATGACAGTATATCACCAAATAGATATTTTGGCCCCCTAATATAGATGATAGTAGGTAATTTTTTTTATCTAAAACTAGGTGAAGACAAGAGCAACAGTATTATGTCATCATCTTGAAATGTATATTATTTATGGGAAAACATAGCAGCAGGCAGCATCAGACACACACTCCCTGTGTGAAAAACCCAGTTGTATGCAAGATAGAGCTACAGTAACACGTAACACTCCACAGTCCAGTGTGACACCAGCATTTTTTATTTTTTTTTTACCTTGGCACTTTTGCCTGCATTGTTCATAAAGAGTAATATGTGAATAGGTGGTGGCAGAAAGTAGCTGAAGGAGACCCTGTGGGCTTACTTCCAGTGTTTTGGTCTGATGTGATGGTTCTCGGTTTTGTATTTTGTACCTTTTCTAAATCCTACACACTGTAGCAGGACACGTCTTCCTGGTTACACCAGTGTCTCATCCTTCTCTTCTACATTATCACTTTTGTTGCTCACACGTCTGGCCTGTACGTTCTTGTTTGTGTGTTGCGTTGCAGTGTGCGGCTCCGTGTATGAGCTGGTCACTGGTCTGCCACAGTCAGATCTACCGCACCACTTCTACACAGACCAACGCTTTGCCCTGGTGTTGCTCTGCGTTTTCCTCATCCTGCCGCTGTCCATGCCCAAAGAGATTGGCTTTCAGAAATACATCAGGTCTGTGAAGTCTGTCTTGTTCTTGTTTGGGTAGACAATTTAACACTTTTTTTTGTATGATTTCTGTCTGAAGAAGATGTTTTTTTGTTTTTCTGTCCTCCCACAGTGGTCTGGGCACTCTGGCTGCGACCTACCTGGCTATAGCCATCATCATCAAATACCACACCATGCCTTCTGTTATGGTTCATGTCACCCCGCTCTACAGCAGTGGGTATGTACCTGAGTTTTCAGACATGAAATCCAGAGAATGCCAAGAAATTTGGAGTGTTTTCTGGGGTGTTTTCTGGGGTTTGGGCAGAATTACCTGCTGTGTTTCCAACTTCACTCACATATGCATTTTCCAGCAACTTCATAGTAACTGAGAAAATAGTCAGTGTCTTTATAGTGGATCAATATTCTCATCTTATTCTAAGTATAAAAAAAGAGTTTGGTCATATTCTGTTCTGAAACCTCCTGGAAAAATTCCATCTGACCCATTTTACCTGCTACAAAGAAAGTGGAGTTGCTCATTCTGAATCAATTTCACTGTGACTACATGCTTAGTGGTCTCCATTTACTGCTGCATGAAGGTGTGTACCTCAGTTGTTTGGTTAGAAATGAGGAAAGGAGGGGTAGTTATACAAAAAAAGATTTATCTGTCTATCCTAGACAGTGATGTCTCAGGAACTTTCAAATGTACACAAACAAAATGATGAAAGGTTGCAATGACTCTGGAGAAAAATCGTGTCGACTGAAACCGGCAATCAGGCATACAAACCGTTTTTTTTTTTTTATCATCTTCCTGGCTGTCTTATTTATGTCATAAATCTTTTTAATCAATAGAACTAGTCCATGTTATTGGGTTTCTTTGAGGCAGACGTGGCTTTCATGAGTCTGTGTATCCATAAATCTGCTGTGAAATCAGGCCACCGGCATCGACAAACTAGATCAAACTATTCTGCCGCCTCCTTCAACCCTCGTGTCAATGTCGCTGACGCTTGGGTCTGGCGGCCGCCCTCGTCGGCCCTGCACTTGTGACTGACAGATGGACATTATGGTAAAGTGTCTCTAAATGGCACGGCGTTATAAATGTTGCCCTAATAATGGCTTCTCCCCCCCCTCCTCCTCCTCCTCCTGTGACATTTGTAAACGTCAGAAAAAAAATGACTGTCGTGTGTGTGTGTGTGTGTGTGTGTCTTTCATCTCTTCCTGTCTGTGTAGAATCAGCTCCTGGGCGTCCATGTTCAGTGTCATCCCAACCATCTGCTTTGGTTTCCAGGTGAGTGCAACAATTTGAAATATTGCTCTGTGTGTGTGTGTGTGTGTGTTCGTGTATGAACAGAAACATTGTACAAATATTATTATAGAATATTCTGTAATGCCAGGAAATGGTGGAGTACGCCATAGAGATTAGATACTTTATTGTCATAGTAAGAATATACATATATTATAACGAAATTCAAACAGTTACGGACTCATAAATAAATAACAAATCTATGCATTCACACTTTACAACATACATTAACCTATTTTCACTTATATAATAACAGATATCCTACCCCTTCCTCCCCAGAAGCCAGTGTTGCCTGTTCATGGTTGAGAAAAAGGGCTGTAATATAATATTTATGTGAGTCCCAGGAAATGAAATGTCCAATAAAATGGCTGAAGAAAGACCGACCAGGGAAATTATAGCTCTTAAGGGTTTTTCTGGGTACAGATGAATGTGATGGTGACAGGAAGAGTGGCGGATGGAACCTCCTGTTTAGAAATAAATGGCTTTCAGTGAAGTTACAGAGAACAGGATGAGGTTGTCCAAACTAGACTTAGAAAACATCCAGATGGTCTGTGCCAGTGTGGACGTCCAGAGTTTTATTTTCATGTGGTAGATTCAAAAGAGAGCTTTCTTTTTTCCCCTTAATATCAGTTTTCAATCATCACCTTGCCATTAAAGCAGTTTTTGGCATTTCTGTGAATGATTGTGTCCTTCAGGAAAGCAAAACCAGTTCACTTGTGGCAATCTAATTCTGAGAAAACAGTGGTTAAATATTAAATTTAAATGTACTATACTATAAATTCAGGACCCACTAGGGAACACAAACCAACACCTTGTCTCACACAATATCTATTATCTGTTTTACCTAAATGTATCCTCATGCTGCTCAATGTAAAGACAGAAAGATAAACATTTTTGGTGGAAGTAATAAAACCAAAAACCATCCACATGGAAACTTCTCGTGTTCTGTTTTGTAATGAGGTCGACATTGGAGTGATGCAGTGTGAGTTCTCTCGATCGTATATAGAACCTGATCTTTCTCAGGAAAGTGTGATTAAGTGTAGTGTAAAGGTCATTGGGCCGCTGCAGCCCGGGGCCGCTGTGCTCTACAGGAGCCATGAGAGAGTGGAGCTTTTCATATTTAATAGCAGGGTGCGGTGGGTGGCTCATTCTGTCAATCCAAAGCAGGACAGACTGATGTGGAACTTCCTCTTAAGTTGCCAAGGCAACCCCTGAATGATGCTGACGGAATCTAATAAAATACGGAGTTAAGTGCGAAAGGACTGATGCATGTCATCTCATAAACCCACATGCAGACAACACTTGCTGCCTCAGAGTGAGTGATTGCTCTGCACAGGGTTGAAAAGCCACTTGATGAGACCCTGAGAGCTGGAGGGGAGGGGAAGCCCCATTTTAAACCCGAATATAGCCCATAGTTTTTCTCATTTTTTTTTCCACACCAAACCGGGATGTTTCACTCTCTCCTCCTGCACCAATAAACGGGTGAGAAACCTCAGTGTTGGTGACTCTCAATCTGTCTTGAGAGTTAAAGCTGGGGTTTACAAGTGTGGAAATGCAAGAGGCTGCACTCCACAATTAAAGGAGAATGCAGCCATCAGTGGCAACGATGGATGATTACTCATGTGCTGCTTGAGCTGGGAAGTAGCAGCTTACTTCATATACACATGAAATATATATATATGTGTGTGTATATTTATATATATATATATATATATATATATATGTGTGTGTATATTTATATATATATGTATATGTATGTGTGTATATGTATATATTTTTATATATGTGTATATGTATATATATATATGTGTGTGTGTGTATATATATGTGTGTATGTATATGTATATATATGTGTGTGTATATTTATATATATATGTATATGTATGTGTGTATATGTATATATTTTTATATATGTGTATATGTATATATACGTGCGTATATGTGTGTGTGTGTATATATATGTGTGTATGTATGTATGTATGTATGTATGTATGTATGTATGGATGGATGGTCAGTCACATTTGGTGTGGACAACTCTAAACAATCTTAAATGAGAGTCCACATTGATTACACGCATTCATCTCTAATCCCACCCTCACCCTAGTGGGCATTTTAAACTCAGCCAGAGAGGAAAATTAAGTAGATATTTCATTTCAACTAAACATTTGTGTGTTGCAGTGCCACGAGGCTTCCATTGCCATCTACAGCAGCATGGAGAACCAGCGGCTGTCTCACTGGGTCCTTATCTCTGTGGTCTCCATGATCTTCTGTCTCATAATTTACTCCCTCACAGGTAAGAAGTTTTTTTTTTCGTTTTTTTTCCTCCTCCTCCTCAAGGAAAAGAGACAATTAGACAATTTGCCCTAACAAGATATAAAACATCAAACAACATTGAAAAACTATAAAGTAGGAGTGCATCTTTGACCACCTGGTAGCAGCAGCAGCAGCAGTAGTAGTTTGGATAGTGGATTGTTTGTAGTGAGGGAATTTACAGGGTTCCTTGAATGCATCTCATAGCTGACACTTTGTGGATCCTGCATCATTGAGTGGGGTTTTATGAATTTAGTGGGAGTTTTATTAATGTGACAACCTGGGGTTGTCACATTAAATCTAGAGGTCCAGGTAGATTAAAATCTCCAGAACATCATAAGGTCCAACACTGGTAATTGCTTTAGTATATATTTTTTTAATAAGTGGAGTAATGTGCATGTTTGTTTAAAAAAAAAAAAAAGGCTTTCAAATCAAATTAAGTTTGCTGAAATAATATTTTTTTCAGATTAATGCGTGTCACTGAGATGAAAGAAGACATTCAGCAGTACTGAGGCTCAGCTCATGCATCCATTGTTGCCCCAGTTCACTAATGTAATTGGTCTGTATTTGTTGGAGCTGTAGTGCCGTTAAGATTAGCAAAGCTGTGCCAATTTAAAATATGAATGCTCAGCTAAAAAGTGGCAATTATCAATGATTTATATAATTGATCCGGGTCTGGATTGGACAGCATCTCTGTCTGTGTTTGAGCTGAGAAGCAGTTATGGGCAAGAAAAACATGGATAAACTTTACTTTTAGTTGCTTAAGGAAAAGCTCGCCTAATAGATTCTATGCCAGCTTAAGTGTTTCCTATATTAGGAATATTGTCATTGCTTTACCTTGTTGTGAATCAGCCTCTTCTGTCGGGAAACTTGATGTTTTCTGTCACTTCAAGAACCACTGCACGAGAATAACAGGGATTCAGGAGTTGTTGATTCAGTTCCCCAAACTCACTGATCTGAAAACAAACATTTTTATTTTTTAGCGTTCTGGCTCATTACTGTCAGACAGTGTTTCTGCAGCTGGGTTTTGCCTCTGTTTTTTACCATGAATTCATTCTTTATTATTACTCCCTTTAGACCTCGACACAGCAGATCATAATGTTGTTTTCAGTGAGCTGCATGTTGAGTTGTTGTATCCAGATTTTACTCTGGATGCCCTTCCTGATGCAACCCCCCCCCCCCTGTCCCCATTTATCCGGCTCAGTTAATTCATTCCTGTTTTAATCCCTGAATGATAGTGTTTCACGGCTGTACCAACACCCACCCACAGTCCAAACACAAAAACACTCATCACATTTAAATCCACTTCTTCCTGCATCTTTGCTGAGTCAGCTAAATTCTACACACTCATGCTCCCTTTGCCAATAAGTTTTATCTGCCAGGATTTCATCAGGATTAACTATATGGATTTTCTTTTTGTCTTTAATTGTATTATCCCGCTCAGTGTCTTGGATTAATATACTGATGGACCTGCTATTGTAATTCATCTTTTCCCTCCCAGAATATTTATTTATATATTCCATCGACCGTGAATGATGGCGGGGTTGAGGAGGGGCAGGGCCGTGGAAACACACACAAACATGATTTTAGTTGTTACCAGGACTTGCTTGACTGCTCCCTCTGTTTTCTGACAGTTTTAGATGTGTTTCATTGAAGTTCAAGCTGGAGTGTAACCTTTGATGTCGGTGTACTTTTACTGCCAGTTTTTAAAGGTGTAGACCAGGGACCTTTGGAGATGATGATGCTTTCTATAAAAATCTTTCCATTTAACAAAATTCAGTGAAACGTATATTCTTTGTTCTCGCCATTAAAATATGTTTAATAAAATGTCATGCATTGGGCTTCTCAGTAAAGGCCTAATGAGTTATTTTTTGATCAATACTGAAATCATAGTTATTTGTGTTGTGCTTGCGTGTATGTTGTGGAACTGCATTGTGTTGCGTTTTCTTGACTACTTTTTCCATGCAGCCTCTGTAGTCTGTGCGTGGCCCGTGGCCCCCCCAAAAAACAAACACATTAATTAATTATTTATCATGCATACAATTAGGTTGTAGTTAATTTACTGAATTCAATTAAGTTTATTTTGATTTGTAATGGCACCAAATCATAACGTACATGATCTCAAGGAACTGTACATGGACGACATCTAAATATCTTCTGGAAATGATTCAGTTTCTAATCCAAAAGGATATTAGATGTCACAGATATGGCTGTAATTTGCTTATTTACCATTTTAATTAGTTGATAATCCCACCTAGAGCTGAAACAGTTACTCGATGAATTGATTACTAATCAATTACTAAAGTAATCGTCAAATATTTTGATAATCGATTCATCCGTTTGAAGCTTTTTCATTATTAAAACAAGCTTTCTGATTGTTTTGCTTCTTAAATGTGAATATTTCCTCGTTTCTTTGCTCCATATAACAACAAAATCATTAAAACTGAATTATTTTGGTTTGTGGACAAAACAAGACATTCGAGAACATCATCGTTTCATCAACATTTTTTAACGTTTTCTGACATTTTATGGACCAAACGATTACTAGATTAATCTTGAAACAGATTTCTATTAATTGTTAGTTGCAGCTCTAATCCCACCCACTTCAAAGATGGTTTGTGTTCTATCCGTTTTCGTTGACTTTAATACTTGTGACGCCGTCACGCGTCCTTCTCTGTTGCAGGGGTTTATGGGTATCTGACATTCGGAAAGGACGTGAAGGCCGACATTCTGATGTCGTACACTGGCGATGATATCCTGATTCTCATCGCCAGGCTGCTGTTTGGAATCTCCATCATCACCATCTACCCCATCATCCTGCTGCTCGGCAGGTCGGTGACACGTGTCGCACGTTCAGTGTGATCCTCTAACGAAGATTGAATCAAAAGAACAAAGTCTTATCTGAGTTAAATTAGTTGATACCAAGTGAACCTGATGTGAAAGGTGAGACACCTCCATCTCTCTTACCTCAGATCAGTGATCCAGGACCCCCTGCTGAGCTGGCGGCGGAAGCGTCACGGCGTGGTGACGGCGGACTTTGAAAACCGAAGCCGATACGTGCTGACGGTGCTGTGGATCGCAGTGACGCTGCTTATCGCCATCTTTGTGCCAGACATCAGCAAGGTGATCAGTGTCATCGGCGGGATCAGCGCCTTTTTCATCTTCATCTTCCCAGGTAAGCGCTTGGGGCCCCACGATGATGATGATGATGATGATTATTATTATTATTATTATTATTGTTATTATCACGTGCGATGATTTAAGCGTGTGTTTGTGTTTGTACAGGACTGTGTTTGATCTTTGCCATGCAGTCTGTGCCCGTGTCCTGTAAAACCAGGTGAGAACGTCATAATATATCATCAATATACACCAAAGTATAAAAGCAGAATCGATATTTACTAAAGAAATGACAATTCTGTACATTTAAAGGCACAATGTGTACAATTTGGCAATGTTTATTGGTGAAGTTGCACGTCCCTCACCTCACGCTCCATCTCTTCCAAGTGTGTTATCGAACATTTTGTGGGTTATTGTAAAATCATGGCGGTCCAAAGTGATGTTTCTGACTGAAGATTACATTAAACTGTCAAATGCTGAGCTTCTACATCATCATCAAACTTTAGTCTTGGATTGAATCATGGGGTGTTTTTTTTTCATCTCCCTCTCCAGAGTCGTGCTCACAGTTTGGGGAGTTGTGACCCTGATCAGTGGAGCCTTCATCTTTGGTCAGAGCACCACCATCGCTGTCATGCAGCTGCTGGGAAAGATCTGACTCCACCTCCCCTCGCAGATCTGTGTTTTCATGGAGAGAACGCTGACCACGTGTGAATCCCTCCCCCCCCCTCTCTCCTGTACAGCTCATGTTGAGTTATGGCCACCATGGACTCTTTAAAAGTGAACTGATCCCCACACTAAGTTCATTATATGGAACTTTGGCTCGGGTTACCATAACGATGAGCTCCGTCCGCCTCCTGCAGCGACGACGCGATCCGATTGAAATCCTCAGGTATTTCGGGCACTTTGTTGATTTTCTGTTTTGTACATATCAGTATTAAACCTGTCAGTGTTCAGTCTGTGGGTTATGATGAAGATTGAGATTTGATGTGAGCGAGCACAAAGTTTGTCACATAAACACAAAACTGTCAGTAGAGTTAACGTCAAAAATAATACAAGATCCTCACAGGATCTGGAAGTTTCCACTGCCATAAAAGAAAAGACGTTTGTATGTTTAACACGAAAGAGCTGCCTCCTGGTGTGTGGGAGTAAAAACACCAAATATTGTTTCACGTTTGAAGAGATTTACGGATCAAATTTTGCACAAAATCACTTGGTTAAAAGACTCAAAAAGAGTCTCGGAACAGTTATTTGCAGTAAGGGTGCACTGATGGTAAAAGTCTGGGCAGATTCCTACGTGACAATTCAGCTCACAGTTAATAACGACACTGATGTCTTTTCTGTTTTATTTTTGTTGTTCACTTTGTGATGGATAAGCAAATAAATCTTTATCTTATAACCCAAACCTGAACTTGGCAGTTTTTTAAAGTCTTCAACCCTTCTCACTCTTTGGATCATTTCAAATTCAGTCTTATAAATGACTTCGGGAATAACCTTGAGCTTTGCTTTCAGGGAATTGTTTAGCCTCTTATTCAATTATATGACAAAGGGACTGTGGGAACGAAGCTGTATCCTTATTGGCTAAATTAATTTAAACGTCTTCAAACTTCAAAAAGTGATCACAGTCAGTGTTTTCAAATCAAAGTCAAACAAAAAAGGTTTCCAGGTTTCTAGTTTTATTGAACTGCATCACTCTACATCATCTAGAATTTCAACAAGATAATCTTTTAAGACCATATATATATATATATTTATATATAATACTTGCATCCCTGCAATAAGTCTCTACACGTAAGAAGAGAAAGCTGTTTTACTGAAACGTACATTAAAGAATTAATATTTCATTTAAACATTGCCATAAAAGTGAATGTTCATTCATGTATGCCATTTTTTTTTCTAGTCATATATCGTATATTTCATATAATAGATTTTTAGTCTCTGTCTCCTTTCATAGGAATACTAGAAAATAAAGAAGGTAAGAAAAGCACAAAACCCATTGAAGAGTAGCATGGCCTAATACTACAGCAAAGAAGTTACTGGACATTCAGTTGGCATGCACTCAGTAAAAGGATAGAAAAGAACACACTCATAGAAGGGAAAGAGATGGCCTTGATGTCTTTTTATATCGTGTAACAACACTTGTTGAGGTAAACCTGGTGACACGCTGCTCAAACCCACCAGCCTCACTACAGCTACAGGTACATACATATCCATCCGCTGTTTTTTTACGTGTTGCCAGAAAAAACATTGAATCAAGGCCAGCTTCACTACATTTCAGTGGCGTAACTCTTTCACGGTATGATGGCGTGGTGGGAGGGTCTGAAAACAACGGGCGGCACAGTCTGAGGGACGTTCAGGAATGTATCATCGGGACGCAGCATTGGCTTTTTTTTTTCTCCACACACTGTGTCTGAGCTCACATACACGACCCAAACCCAAGCTGGGCTCAATGTACTGTACCTGTACAACAGAGAAGCCCTCAGTTAGAGCGCGTGGCTGCATTGAGCTGGACACTGTGTCACTGTGGCTGAACCACCGACATGTAAACATCATAATCCATGCAATATGACTTTAATTCTGTTCAGAATACGGCCGCTCTGTCTGTGAAACACGCTGGGATACAATGAAGAGTTGACCTACGGTTAAAGAGATACGTGGCCTTATAATTAAAACAAGCCTTTTGATTTTTCTGCATCTGACATGTGAATATAACAAAGAAATCACTAAACCTAAATCATTTCAGTTTGTGGACAAAAGAAGACATTTCCAGGTTTGGGAGACGCCAATGAATATCAATTATAAAAAACCTTATTTGCAGCCCCAAAGACATGTTAATTATCTAAATGAATGTTGTCTCTTTCATTCCCACACTGCATTATGTCATGTCAGTAAAGATTTTCCTGAGCAGTTTATCATCTCAATCTCTAGTTTCATACAGCATGGTTTCCTGTGCAGTTAGAGGTGGTTCTTCTTCCCTAAGCCTCACCCTCTCATCCAAATATGGTCTCTTCTGGTTTAAAAAGAAACAAGATGATGCTAGATAAACAGGACTAGGGCTAGTTATGTTAGCCATTGTGAGCGGGACAGTGGACAGTGTCCACAACACCGCTAGCAATCCCGACTCAACGTTTGTTTCCACGTAGGCCTAGTCTACGTACATCAAGCAACGCAGAGCATGAAACAGTAGGTGGCGTCGTAACGAAAATGTACCTAAATATCAACAAAATTCAAGTATTTCAATGACCCATGTCTATTTTCAAAAACTTTCAAGCGCCGATTGAAATCTGACCTGACGTTCTAAACCGCTCCAGTTTAAATTCAAATCCAGTGGTCATAAACTCCACAGTGAATCCCAGATTAGTTTCTTAGACAAATCGGCGAAACCTTCGCATGCATTTTCTTAACGCTTGTGTACTACAAATGACATTTTTCACACACATTCCTTAACCCCCCCCCTGCCCCGCCCCGCTCAGTGCAGCCATGCAGTGCTCTAAAAGAAAGCAGCGGTGCCAGATTCCACATTAATATCAGAGTAGCTGTATCCCCCACAGTTCTGGCAGGTGACAGAGTGGCTGTCAATCACAGAGGACAAGAGAGAAAATAGACCCAACAGTGAGGCGGATGAAGAGATGGCACCTTTTGAAAGTAGCTATACAAAGCTACAAAGGAATGATTCGTTGATAAATCTTCAATCTGATAAACAGTAAATACTATATATCTCTAAATACTCTCATCATACTCAACAACCTCTAATATACACTAGCTTTTAGTCACAATAGTCACTCTTTTTTTACATTGTGCTTTCTGAATGAGAGTCTGATTGTTGTGTGGGTTAGGGTTAAGTGGTGTAAGTAGTAGTGGGGCGTCAGTGGATCTGATCAATTTCCAACAAAGCCAAAAAAAAAAACCACTTTACCTCGACTGTTTTTTTTATATCCAGTAATTCCAGATTGCATTTTTGGGAGGTCACTTGAGAATAATGCAGAGAATAATAACTGCAGAGACCAGACCCAGTGATACGACCGTGTATGTGACACAGACGACTGAGATTTGCACCAACCAGGCTGCAGATTAAGATGGATTTTGTTGTTTTCCCTTCACTTTTTTTGCACATATATATATGTCAACGACTGGTGCTTCTCAAAGTCAAGGAAGGATCCTCGAACGGCTGAATTTCAAGGATGTTACATCACCGCATCCACCTGAAGGACTGTTCCAGGGTGTAGCATCCTTCAAATTCTACCAAGGATTGAGTCAATCATACGGCTAATTTACAGGCATACATGTTGTACTGTATATATCCTCACTGCAGTGGGTGGGTGCATATTTTGTTGAGCGACCAAAGTGATAGCCAAGTATATTTTTATATTTGTCATAAATGTAAAGATTAAAATGAAGTAAAACATGTAACTGTCAGTATTTTGACATTAATCATAAAATATATCATGATATTCCATCTTGTAATCACGATAATGAAATTCATGACAATATTTCGCACAGAATTTCTCAGAAGTGTTGGTGATTTGGAACTACATAAAAAAATGTTTATGATGCAAATTGAGTCGATTAATAGCAAATACACAGCGAAATGACTTAAATATAAAGAGGCGGACCTCATGAAATAAATTTGGGAGCCAGTTAGAGACAGCTAACTGCGGTTAAGCTGTGTTTGTTAGCCGATGTTGCTAGTTAGCATAGTTAGAATGCCGGCTAATATAAAATATAGACAGTATTCAAACACAGGATGTCTTTTATTTCCACTTATATTTTCTACCTGGTTAATGTTTCATGAACAGCCACTCGTCAGTCACTCAATGTAAGAGAAACAAACACTTTTTTAAGAATAATTTACGGGTTTCCAGAATGCTAGCTAGGTGCGTGGTCTCTGCAGAGGCGGACATGCTTAAGGAAAGACCCTTAACTTTGAGAAGACCCTTATGTGTGGTACAAATGTGCGTGAAGCCTAATTTTCTCTAGTGATGCGTCGATAAAGTGGTGCACGGAAATCAAATGCAATCTGTGAAACTGTCTTTGTGTCAAAACGTTAACTGCAACACTCCACTAAAACCAAGAGGCCTCCACTGAAAGACCACCAGTGGGATTTCCCTGCTTACTGGGAGTTTCACGTCACATCGAAAAGAAAAAAAGAAATAAAAAAATTAAGTAGTTGTTTGAAACTCCTTTGAAAAACCTCCTTTAGCATGTGATGATGTTTTAAGGCTTTATATTCAGTGTCGTTCGGATGGATGTCTCTGATTCTGGTGTTCTGATTCAACGCAAACTGTTTTCCGATAAGCTCAACAGCAACTGTAGAGAGCCACTGCCACTTAACGATGACAATAAATACAAATATAATAATCATAATCATAATAATATAAGAGAACAACATTGGCAATTATGTACAACTAGACTTCCACAGCTAATAAGCTACCCATCACCAGAGTCGGACCAGGAATATACAAACAGAAGGCAGAGATAAAACGATGTGTAGCTGCATGGAGAACAGTGAGGCGCTGCCTTTTTCACTCTACTAAGTCTCTTCTGTCTCAAGGTAGCAGCAGACTCTTTTCGAAAAGTCAGTAAATGATCCTTTGACAGCAAAACAATCACCTCTAAAACGAGCCTGAGGTCAACACTCAGAAATACAACTAATAAAAACTAAAATAAAGAAACCAAAAAGCGCCGCATGAAGAAATATCACTCCGTGTTTCTCTACATGTCTGTCTCGACATGGGGTTTCAATGCTCGCGACAGTTTTCTGCAGTTTTTCCTCCTAAAACATGCTAAATAATTGTCTTAGACGTTATTCCACAGCAGCCATTGTGAAGATCTCAAGGTAAAGAAATTACAGTTCATCGCCAAACAAGTAAAAACATGACAGAATTCAGTTAATTTTACAAGATAATGTGTTTGTTTTTTTCTTTTTTCTCCCCTGAAACAAACCTTGGGAAAAGGTCATGTAATGTAACCCTGGTTTTTGTTTGTAGTGTACTGAGCTACCAAACTCTCTTTAGTCAGCAGTAAGGTATATTCAGGTTTTAATGTTTGGATTTGATGATGCTAATGTAGCTACAAGTATCTGCTGCTCATTATTACTGGAGCTCGAGAGCCTTCAAGTTCTTCAAGTTTATGTATGGGATGCTTGGTCCTACGTTCCCCAGTTCTACATACTCTAATGTCCTCTCACACATTCCTGAAAATGACGTTCCTCTGCTCAGTATTTTCTTATTAACAAACATTGGGAACTTGTCATGCGTTCCACAGCACTGCAGAATAAGTTTCACTATTATATGCCCACATTTAAAGGGACTAATTAGGTTTACTTAGGAACATATGACCTTGGGGGACATAACATCTAGGGAATGTGAGAATTTGGGAATAAATGACTCTTCTTGGGAACTTAAAATCTTTGGGAGGCAAGGAGTTGAGAACATATGACATTGGGAACATTAAAATCTAGGGAATGTAAGAACTTGGGAAAAATATGATCCTGAAAACAAAATATTGGGAACACGTGACAAAAGCATGGACTTGGGAACGTATGACATTGTGTACATGAAATCTGGCGAATGTAAGAATTAGGAAAACATGTGATCCTCGGAAGATAAAATCTTGGGAACATGACAATAGAATCATGACAACTTGGGGAAACCTGTGGACATATGACCCAAGAGACAGCACATTTTAAGAGACTATAGCGTGAAGAGAATACTTTTACTTTATAGAGGATTCAACAGAGCTCTTTACATCAGCAGCAGCCATCTTGGTTGTTTCATCTTTTAGACAAATCTACCTGCACAAGAGTAACTACCAGAACTACCAGAACTCTCTCGCCAGAACTTCACCTTTTATACTCTATTTGTTACTTAAAATCTGTTTCCTAACCCTCAAGCTAAAGTTTAGTCAAGCATGCAGTGATTTCCTGAGATTACAGATAATATTGGCGTGTTGGAACCTCATTTACCCAACATACTGTATCACTGGAAGTTCAGAATGGCTGATGTGGGAATAATGTCCCAACAATGTGGTCATTTTACAAATCAAAAAAATAATAGTTGTTGGAATAAAATAATGTGGAAAGAGCAGCTCCTATGACGTGACAGCTACATATAGTGAGCTTCGTGTAAATTCTACCTTTAATATAAATTAATAATAATAATAATAATAATAATGAGGGGGGGAAAACAAAACCACACAATGCTCTTCCCAAAAACAGTTAATGCTACATGAAAAACTCAACCGCGGGTCCATGCTACATGACAAACTCCACCTCACCAGTGGCTCAAAAGCTACTTGAATCATCAACATGAAATAATCCAAAATCTCAAACCAGCAAACTACCCAGGGGCGAGATGCAAACGTGTTTAAATAATCTCACGCCGTAAAATGCATTTTTTTTCACTGAAGTTGACACCATTGATTTGCACTGTGTAAACATGTACTTACAAAAAGAGTTGAGGGAATGTGAGGATTGAGGGGGCATAGGAGGAGGAGGAGGAGGAGGAGGAGGAAAGGGGAGTGAGAGTGGGTGAAAATGCAAAGGGACAAAAAAAGGTTTTAGGGATAAAAGGGGGACGACTTAAAGAGGACGTGGACAGAGTCCAGGAGTCTTGACGCGTTATCGTCATCATGCTCAGGCCCTCTTCACGCTGCACCAGGCGGCTGCAGAGAAACAGACAAAGAAAGAGCACTTTTCATAAGTAAAGGCACATTCCAACAGAATTACATTATTTAAGAGTGTAAAATTTAAATAAGAAGATTAAAAATGTTAAAAGTTATTAGTAACTCAGTGATTGCTACCACATTCTTAGCTTGCTGTGTAATGTAAGTGTTAGCAGTAGGTTAAAAACATGTCTGGCTTCTTCCATTTGCTCTTAGCAGCTAATGTCATGAACTCACCAGACTGCTCCTTTAAAGGTTCATTGTTTTACGCAGTTGTTTAACGCTGCGTTCCATTAGTATCGGAAGTCAGAACTGGGAGCGACGTCACCTCTGATTTGATCGCATTCCAGTTGAGAAGTTGGGAAAAAACATGGACGCAAACTTTTCTCGTGCTAGCCAATGTTAGCCAACGTTAGCAAAACAACGTAATACTCAGTATTTCACTCACACAAACAGCGTAGCAACATCTCAGATAATAATTTCACTATCTGACCTGCGGAAGCCTGTAGCCAAGCAGAACAGGAGCTTGGCTTCCCACCGAATGGTTGGTAGTTCAAGTCCCTCTTAGGTCAAAGGGTACTATAACCTCAATGTTTCTAACAAACAGGATGAGGACTTGTTTTTGTGTATTAATGAGGGCATGTGACGTCTAATACAAACAATGTTTTTGTAGACAAAAGTTAAAGTTATTCGGGTCAAGGGCTCGGGTCTCCCTGAGTACCCAATCCCCATTAATTCATTGTTAATTGACCCCAGCCACAGAATCTCCTTTTGCTGGTGCCAAGCTCAGATAAATGGGGGTGGAGTGGCTCAGTGTTTAAGACCCTACCCTGTGTGCGAAAGACATCATGGTCGCAAGTTCAATTCCACCCCTGGCTGATTGTACTCAATTCCATTGTAAGTCGCTTTAGATAAAAGCGTCTGCTAAATGACATGTAATGTAATGTAATAAATGGGAGGGTTGTAAAAAATTCCTGCCAAATAAAATGTGCAGCTCATGTGCTGCAGCGCCCCCTAGAGAGGGAGAAGCCCTCTTCTAGAAAAACTAGAAACTAAATGATGTGATGGACTGACTTCATATGAGTTGAACAGTGTTTTTAGCTGCAGATTTGTGAGGTTGTTGTTGTTGTTTTACGAAGTTGAAAATCGCACCAGAGGAGGGCACTCCAGCTTAAACCTCTGACTAGAGACTTGAAAAATTCCAACTTCTTGACTTTGGAACGCAGCATTGTTCTGCAGCTCTTTTACCACTGACCTGGCACGGCTACAGAGGAGACGGCCTCGGGCTGGCACAGTGTGTCCACCTTCACATGCTGAAAGGCTTTGTTGGGGGGAGACTGGAGGTGTCTGCAAACAGAGGAGAACACACACACACACACAGACAACTTTACACACACACCGCCTCAAACTGCTTAGCATGCCCCTCAGCCTTTACTGTAGGAGTTGAAATATTAATGGCAGTGAGACGCTGTGATCAGTGGAGCAGAAACTCTGATCAGCAGGCAGCTACATCAGCAGCCTCTGCTCGTGGTCGTACGCTAAATCATGATCACCTGACTCGTGGTGAGTGCAGAAGACTGTCAACTCACAGTGACAGTAGTAGAAGGAATGAAAGCTCTCTTTATTTGGTGATCACCGGTCAATAAAGGACAAGAACGGCAGGCTCAGCGGTGAAAGAAAAAAAAAAGAAGAAAGATTTAAAATGGAGGCAGAGTGCTGACTCAGTCATTTCACCAAACAAAGTGATGACTTTTAATATTTTTAAAGTGGATCAGTATTAGGAATGGGCCCATTTGGCAGCGATCGGCCTCCACACAGCATTTTACGCAAGTTTCATTCTGACTGATGCTCCGGCTTCAATTTTTAGAATTGCAACTACTTTAAATGCATTAACACTTCTTCAAAATTAGGTTCCTCCCCACATACACACACACACACACACACGCAGCACTGAGCGGCAGATATATTCGCGAAGAGCTTCAGGTTTTGGATTAAAATGTTCCATTAGAGCCAGACGTGACTGCAAAAAACTCACCTCTTCCACTCTTCCTCTCCGTCCCAGAACTCGTAGACGACGAAGGATAAACCGTCTGGCAGACGCACGGCGGTCACACTGGAGACGAGAGGGATGACAGAAGGAGATTATGTGACGATAGATTAGACGTAGCAGATAAAGAAGTGGAAGGAGGAGGATGGAAACAATATTTAACAACAAATGATCATATAATAGAGTGTCCATTAAACCAAAAAACAATATTTTAAGTATGTCCAAGAAAATAAAACAATAAAATAGCAGGAAGAAAAGTCATTACTCGTGACACTGGGCTACAAAATCTGGCCTCAATGTCTTTACATATTTGATCCACTTAGTCCTTAACTTGATAAATCTGTGACAATGATCAGCTTCCAGTGTTGTAATGTGACAAAGTACAAATACTTTGTTACTGTACTGAAGTGCAAAATTCTGTACATTACTTTGCTATTTATATTTCTCGCAGCTTTTACTTTTACTCCACTACATTTCCTCTAACTATCTATGTTACTCAGCACGACCAAATCAAATCAGAAGAAGAACAGTTGGTATTATGGTCTGTATTTCTAGTCTTGATGAGCTGCTTTACACTACAGTTTTCACCCATTCACCCATTCACATGCAGCAACATGGGGTTAAGTGTCATTTCTCAAAGACACATATAGATTAGCAGAGCCAGGAATTGAACCCACAACCTTCCAGTTGAAAGACAACGTGCCCTACCACTGAACGACCATGGCTCAATCCTTAATCCTCACTTTTTTCATACTTTTACTTTTGAAACTTAAGTACATTTTATAACAGAAAATGACTTTTGATACTTAAGTACAGTAAATGTCATTTATGTTTACTTTAGTAATATTATAAAACAAAAGTGACTTCAACTTCTACCAAAGACATTTTCTGGTAAAGATACTTGTACTTTTACTGAAGTAGGTCTTTATACTGTCTCCAGCATTTGGCTTCTCCTCATATAAAAAGGTTTGGGATCAAATATCAGAATTTCTATCATTAGAGAGATTTACGCTCATAAATGAAATGAAATAAAAAAAATACTCTTGGCAGGCATGGATGATTAATAGAAGAATTATACTTCAAATATTTGTTATGATTTGAAATGCTTCTTGAACTCTGGATATTATGTTGGAGCTGTTTTGTTTTTGCTTTGTATCTTAGTGAATTTGTTTACGTTCTTTTTTTTAATATATTCAGTTTTGTTGTCTGTTTCTGTAAATAATGCACTCAGTTTACATGTGTGATTTGTGTATATGAATGAAATAAACACAATTAGTAAATGGTTTAATATGTTAATATGTCAAGTAAGCAACTGTGTTTAGCTATTTTCAACGTTCCGGTTTAACAGGAAGATTTATTTTGAAAGTCTGTATCTGTGTGTTTCGATGCAACGTAACAGCGGAAAAAATATGAAGAAAACGGAAAAATGGTGACAAAGTTCAGAGGAAGATACACATTACAAACATTGAGTAGATAACGCATTTAACAGAAAGCAGTTGTATAAATATTGTTTTGTGTCTTTTATTTAATGGCTAATGTATCTGCTGGCTTACTCAATGGTGCTATCAATGCTCATGCTAATGCTAATGTAGCTCTTACATTGGTCTTTTTACATCAATTAAACTCTTTGACCATCAGGAATGGCTCTCCCTTTCTTTGACTGGATGCTACACTATTTATTTAGTACTTTCTTTTAGTTTTAATAACCACTTAAAGCTGCTTTACTTTACAATTTTGCCATTCACCCAGCACATTTCCTATCACAAATCTTTCATAGTCAATCACAAGCTGCCAACACATGGAGTCAAGTACTGTAGACGATTAGAGCCAGGAATCGAATTCACTCCCTTCCAGTAGAAAGACAACTCGCTCTACCACTGAGCTACTGTCGCCCGAAAAAAACAAAAGAAACAGACACTGTGATACTTTCAGGGAAAACAGAATGTGTGCGAGCACTTGAGAGCATGAAAATGAAAATCACATCGATAAAAAGCAGAAGTTGCTGTAAAAGAGTGGATCGAGGGCAGTGAAAATTTTATTGGCCAATTCAAAGAGGGATTTTTACAACACGAAACATTGCTGCAATGATTTGTTGATGCGTTCTCAACAAGGTAATGGAAACAGTTTCTGTGTCTGACACACATCAGCGCCTCCACTATTGCTGTTTTCTGTGGGAATCTATTTTTGACAAGATGACAACTACCACAACCTCATTCATGATAAAATCTCAATAAATCATGACAAGAGCAATTCTGACGACATACTAAACTATGACATTTTTGTCAAATTTTGGACGACATACTAAACTATGACATTTTCGTCTCATTTTAGACGACATACTAAACTATGACATTTTTGTCAAATTTTGGACGACATACTAAACTATGACATTTTCGTCTCATTTTAGACGACATACTAAACTATGACATTTTTGTCAAATTTTGGATGACATACTAAACTATGACATTTTT